>NC_134410.1:87775103-87867603 GCF_038048845.1 Mixophyes fleayi
TTCAACGTACTATTCCTTTAACCCTTCAAATCGGGGTCTTACACCAAGAGCAAATTTCTTTTTTGATTCTCCCTGTTACCACTAGTCCTATTGTACTTGGCCTTCCGTGGCTTCAACTCCATTCTCCACAAATGATTGGAACATTCCACAAGTTATTTCCTGGGGTCCAGCTGGTCATCATAGATGTCTGACTCAAGTTGTTCCCGTGAAAATAAATAAATCTTCTATAGCACCTTGTTTACCTGGTCTTCCTCCACAGTATACTTCATTTGCTGATGTATTTGATAAAGCCCAGTTAGAACGTCTTCCACCTGCTGGAGGGTGCTCGTCACCTCTTGACTATATTTACTGACCACAAAAATCTTCTCTATCTGCAGTCAGCTCAATGTATGAACCCCCGACAAGCAAGATGGTCACTTTGATTTATTTATAACCTTCAAACCTGCTTCCAAGAATAAAAAAGCGGATGCATTGTCTCGGGCGGTTGCTCCTTCCTCCGATATTGAAGATTGTTTTGATCGTCCTATACTTGATCCTAAATGTGTGAGTTTAGCTGCTTCTTCCACCAATGTTCTACCGTTTGGAAAAACCTTTGTGCCACCACTTCTTCGAAAGAAGATTCTGTCATGGTATCATTCCTCTCGTTTTGCTGGGCATTCTGGAGTACGAAAAACATTAGAGATTCTCTTTCGGAGTTACTGGTGGCCATCTATTAGGAAAGATGTCAAGGAGTTTGTGGCCGCTTGTGATGTTTGTTCCCAATTTAAGTCTTCCCGTAGAACACCGACGGTATTACTTCAACCACTACCTATTCCTTCCAAACCATGGACCCATATAAGTATGGATTTTGTTACTGATCTTCTTCTCAGCAAAAAATGTAATACCATTTGGGTGATAATTGATAGATTCTCTAAGATGGCTCATTTCGTCCCTTTGATAGGGTTACCTTCTTCCTCTACATTGGCTGATCATTTTATTAAAGAAATATTTCGAATTCATAGATGTCCATCTGAAATTGTTTCGGATAGAGGAGTACAGTTTGTCTCCAGATTTTGGCGAGCCCTTTGCAAGACCTTAGGTATTCGATTGTCATTATCATCCTCATACCATCCTCAATCGAATGGACAGACCGAGAGAGTCAACCAAGACCTAGAGACTTTCATTAGAATTTTTTCTTCAGCCAATCAGGACAATTGGGTAGACTTGATTCCATGGGCTGAATATTTTGCATGGTACCTGTTATTTAGACTAAAGCCTATAGTGTCTCTGAAGTATAGCTGCGAGTCGCTGACTCTCCTGCTGCATTATTGATTGGTCCTTCCATAGGCTTTATTCAGTTGTCATATATTGGTCTGCTGTATGCTACCTGTGTGCTAATGCACTTTGGAACTCTTTCCTCCTTTTATTACTGCTCATCAGTCTACCGTGTTACCATTGTTTCCATTGTTCAGAGACTCTGCATTTATATCATTGACATTCCCTTTCCTATTCAGTTGTACAGTTTCGTATAGTTACCACACTTCCCAGAGGGCCGCGACCTGCACAGTGGCAGCCGCAAAAAAAACATAGTCCCTTGCGGGAGTTCCTGGAGAAGACCAGCCACTGTGTTAGACTCCGCGCCTCTGGTAAAGTGAAATTCCACCTGGTGAATTCTGGATAAAACTCCTAGTGCCCGTGACACACTCGATATTGATGACTGACACGGCATAGTCTTTGATTGAAAGAGTACACATATGTGTGCAACTAGCACAGAACATCTGTATGCAACTAAAATAGACTATAAAAACTCAATTAATATACAGTACGCATTGAAAGCATCTTTATGTATTTAATGTAAAACAAATAAAAAAAAAATCTTTAGAAACAAATGTTTCTAGAAATTGTTATACAGTTGCATTGTTCGTTTATTTTAAAATACAATATTTTTATGCATTCTGATATGAGCTTTTATTGTACTTACTGATATGCATATACCGCAGTCTGCTGTGTGCATCTACGTATGACAAGTACTGTTTAGCCAGAGCATTCTTACACTAGATTCAAATCGAAATGTATCTTGAGATACATACAGTTATTCAGGGAACAGCGCTCCTGGATAAGTATGGGGATAGGTGGGGGGGGGTGCAGCTCTAATTCCTTGCGGTAGGTTGTCTGAAACCTTTTTCAATACAAATGCTAAATAATTAAATCAGGTAAGTGGGCGCAGGTGGGGAGAGGGTTGTGGTGGGGGTAGGGATGAGCAAGGGTTTATAAACCCGTTATGTTGATGATAATCTACAGCCGGATCATATGGAGCTTGATGGTGATAAAATGTCACAGTTTACTAGACAGTTTTTTATGCAATTTCAGATCAATGGGTAAGCGGGTAGGCTTAACGTCAACCCTTATGTCAGCTTCAGGGAGGTATGGATGTCTGGGAGTGTTTGCTAAATTCACACAGTTATTAGTTATTTGTTTATTTCAAAGTCTTTCTATGTCCTTATTGGTTTCCTTAGTCCATGCAGTGTATAATAGGAGAAAAGAAGAGAAAGACATACATAGTGTAACACTGTGATATACAGTAGTAAAACTAAATAATCAAAGCACTTACACAAGTATTTCTTGTTTCTTTGCAATCAGAGTAGAGATTATAGCCACAATGCTTCTTATTAGAAAGGAGTTTTTGAATATTGATATCAGCTAGTGTTACTTCTCAATGTTCAGTGGAGGAAATACAAAGAAAAATGCCGCAATAGTGAAGTATTGTCAGTCTGCAGGGTGCCAAATCAGCAAATAGAGTGTCAGAACAAGGCAGGTCAGCAGCAAATACAAATAAACAGTACCAAATGACAGGCAGAAGAGAAGTCATTAACTGTCTGGGTCAGAATACACAGAAATCAGCCAAAATATGCACAGGACCACTGGAGTAAAGATATGGAGCCTAATACTCTGGCACAGGCATGTGCACAGAGCAGGTTTAAATACCTGAGCTGATGAGTAGGGCGGGTCACAGGTCAGAACACAGGTTCAGAGCTGCTCTTAAAGGGCCATGTGCCTTCTGTTGCACAGAGTAGGATTGTGGCACAGGGTTCTGCTCTTTTAGCGGAGGGAAGAATAGACAGCGGATTTGAAAAGTAACAGCCAGACTCCGATGTGTGACACAAACCATGAAGAACCATATCTGTGATTTTACTGTACTACAGTCCGAAAAAGAATGACTATACTCAACAATTCTTTATAGGTAATTAAGCCTAAGTTTATTTTGAAGAATGCATAATAATATCCCATAGTGTATATAAAATGGTTACAAACCATTTACTCTAAAGACATGAAGCAAGGTATGCCATTGTAGTCAGTCAGCAGAAACGTAGGCAGCAGTTTTTCGGAGATGTCACATATCACATTTGGTGATCAAATATAAAGGTGCTTATATGAGTTTCTGTTTTTAACCCAGCATGATAACAAGCATAACATTTCACAGAAAGAGTGGCTTGCATATACAGTAATTAATTGATGCTTTTTAATAATCTTCTAAAAATATAAATATGTATTTCGATCTATAAACATGTACTGAATATATTGTATATTAAAGTCAATTGATGTCAATAAGGTATTTCAACATACATTTGCTCTGATTTCATTTCTCTGATGTCAGCAACTGTTCTGGAGCAAATTCAAATTCATTTTGTCCCAACCAGAGTTCTGGAAGCTCATTAGCCCTATCCAGACCCATTTCCAAAACCAAAGATGTAAGGACCTCTTCATCTACACGATCCAAATCAAATATTCCAGTACCACTAGTGAGAGGCACTTGACTATTCAAAGTCCAATGTTGTGTGTCTGCAGCTCCTTGGTACTGACTATTGAGCCTCTGAAGTTGCATGCTTGCCAGGAAGTGTTGGGATGTTGCTAATCCAAAGGCAGTTTGCTTAGGTGCTGCAACACCTGATGATGTCAGGACTCCCACATTTGGCAATGGAGGTGTCCCTTTAACTACTGTCTTGTTGCCACTCATGGTTGTTGTTGAATAGTGACTTATTGCCACTGTTTCTCTGTCCTTCATAATTACAACTTGATTTTTCAGCAATAGAAACCCTGCAAAGAAGAAAAAAGACCAGATCAATATCCATAGCATTTAATTTTAAATAGCTTGAACAATAAAAATGGTTGTTTGCTAGTGCTGCAGGGATACTGGAACACTTTATTGGGTTGGCTGTTAACCTTGCCCCATGGATGGAGTCCAACACTTGTACCCTGGGTAGGTGAGATTGCTAATCAGGACTATGAATGACTACATCATGGTAGGCAGCCACATATTGTCTATGTGGCCTTAAAATGTTGTCCATCATTCCCTGAAAGGTGGCGGGTGCCCCAAGTAACACAAATGGTAACCTCTTATATTGGAGCAGCCCTTCTGGTACAGAAAAAATGATCTTCTCCTTTGCCCTGTCTGTCAACAGCACTTGCCAATAACCTTTTGTTAAGTCTAAAGTAGTCAAGTACCATGCAGTTATCAGCCTTACAATGAGCTCATCCACACGAGGCATTGGGTAGGCATCAAGCTTAGACACATTATTTAATTTCTGGAAGTCATTGCAGAAGAGTAAGCTTGTGTCAGGTTTCGGAATGAGTACTATGAGAACTCATAATATCTCTAGGTATTTTGTCACGCAGCATAATTGTAACCCTGATTGTCTTACAATAACAGGGTTGGAACAGATTAAAATCCCCATGGGGGGGCGATAGATTCAGGAGTTTGTATAAACAGGAGGTCTACTGAAATGATCTACTTTATATATTGTCTCCGAATGGCCTTAATGAATCTCTGGAGTTGAATGAAGTTGTTTAGTTATTATGAGTTTATAAGATTTTATAGCATGGCTGTTATTTTATTTTGTTGTTATTCATTATTTTTATTTATTTTATGTGATTATTCATCATTATAATTTCTCTGAGTCTGTATTTATAATATATTGCATCTGCAGTGCTCTGTCTCACTAATAGTTTTTTTTTAGCTATTTGCACTAACTACAAATTACCTCTACATACGTATGTGGATTTATATATGTATTTATTTGAGTCTGTCATCCTAGTACCCTGTCCTGTCCGGAGAGACTATAACAACAAAGCCCCATTTATTCATTTATCTATCTCCTTGGGATTTTGTCAAATGTTCAGACATAAACTATATCTATAATTGAATTGTTTCTGAGTTACAAGGCATTTAGTCATGAGAAATCTAGCTACATGAGAGTACCAACTCCTTTATATTGTTATTCCATCATTTTCATTGCACAAAGATGAGTTATGGCCATTAAGTTGGTCTAATGTGTTGTATGTATGTGTAATATATATATATATATATATATATATATATATATATATATATATATATATATATATATATATATATATATATATTGTGTATATATATTATTTCTATGCAATATTTTCATCGTCTCCTTTTGCTCTATTGTTAGAGTAGCTCTCTAATCTAAATCATATTACATTTAAGCTGTTACAATACATATTTTTATATAGTAACATCTGTGAACCATGGATAACGGAGGAGTTAATCCTCCACTGCTTTGCAGGATGAATAGTTAATCACTTATCAATATGGTATATAAGGAAATCCAGAGGAGGTACTAACATGTCTCTGATTAAATAGCATGCCAGTGATGAAATGCGTCAGCCAAGTTTATCTGACACATGTGTGGTTATATTGTATCTCTTTTATTCTTTTGGAGAAGTATTACCATTTCTGAATAACTCACAGTAATTTGGTGAATACCCGGCAGTTTGTCTGCGGACACAGGGCCAGTGAATATGCTGGTGAAGACACCTGATTACTACACTACTGCTCTTCACTTCAGAGCTCTATTTCTAACTGGAGGCAGGAACCTTTTTTCGTATACACTGTTTCTGGAGGAGGCGTTTTTGGATTACGCCTCCCCACGGGCGCGGAGTCTGTACATGGGACACCATTGTTCCATTTGCATTCCCTACCTGCATGTCACTTTCTCTCCATGATTACATGAAGGACTATTCTCCGATAATCCTGTAAGGATGTACAGTGACTGTACATGCTTTATTATTGCTCCTCCGCACATTTATATCTGTTAGTCTCTGCCTCATATTTATTGCCATCCATATACATTGCATCTATCTGTCTACAATACTTGTTATTTGGCTAGTAGCAGAATTGGTTTATATAACCGGGTGTGGTACGAATTTACGGAAGTGATGAAAGTGACAGTTAGTAGTACGGAAAAAAATACACGAAACTGACTTGGCCGACACCTAATAAATGGTGACTGACCTTAAGAATGACAAAAGAAGTCCCAGACAGTGTGGTAAGAAATCACGAGCACCAGTAATAATGGCAGCCTGTTTTGACATAGTTTAAAATGGCGACCACTATATCAGTATTTTTAAAGCAGCAATGCCAGGTCCCTAACCATACCCCATTCCTAACCCTAACCCTTTTCCTAATGTTAACCCGAAGTGTAACACTTGGCTCCAATGAGATGCGGCATTGCAGCTTTAAAAATACTGGGTGCGTAATAGGCCATTACAGTTATACACCCTTCGTTGTGCCTGTTGGGTTTGCTCTAAGTGCTCTCTCACTTTCGGCACCACTGCAGCTATTCAATCACAGTTTTATAGGAACTGGGTTGCCCCTCCCATGTTTCCTTTGTAATATCCAGTAATCCCCTACAGCAAATCAAAAGGTGAGCATCCTGTGGAGGACTGTGGAACCTCTCTAATGGCCAGTAACAAATAAAGTACCAAAGAGTCCCAATTTTTCCCATCTCGATCCACTACCTTCCTTAGCATATGCTTTAAAGTTTTGCTAAATCTCTAATAAGCCATCAGTCTGAGGATGATACACAGATGTCCTCAGCTGAGAAACCATAAACAGGCAGTAGCTCTTTCATAATTTTGGATATAAAAGGAGTACCCTGGTCAGTGAGGATTTCTCTAGGTAACCCTACTCTGTACCAGTTCCCTAGCAATAGCCTTTGTTGATGTATTACGCAACGGTATTGCTTCTGGTTACCTAGTAGTATAATTCAATATCACCAGAATATATTGATGACCCCGGGCAGGCTTTATTAGAGGTCCTACCAAATCCACAGCTGCACCTCAATAATGGTTAACAGGACAAGCAGACTTTTATTGACCGGCCTAGGAGCATGTAATGCACACTCAGGGCAGGATGCACAGTAGTCAGATACATCTTTATGGACCCCTGGTCAGAAAAATCACTGCAAAATTCTTTGAGGTTTTTTCTACCCCTAGATGCCCTGCAGTTCTGTGTCCATGAGCCAGGTCTAACACCATTTTTATGTATGCCTTAGGAACTATTAGCTGTTCCACTGCATCCATAACATTATCAAATGGGTATTGTGTAACCAACTGGGTTTCCCACAGCTTCCAAAACTGGGAAAAATCTCTCCCCAAAATAGCAGCAAACCCAAAACAAAGAACTAATTCCACATTGAACACCACAAAACTACACTGTGTCCCTATGCTCACTACAGTGGTTATATAATAATGAGTACCCTTGTGTATTAAGGTTACCCCTACAGTTTTCGCTTGACATTTAAAAGGACTCACCAACTTGGGTTTTACAAGTGTAACCATACCACCAGAATGTAGTAGAGCCTTTACCTGCTTGCCTTCTATGGTAACTTCACACATTTGTTTGTCTGGCTCAGCCTGTTGGACGACAGTGCAGGTCAGCAGGGCAAAGAATGATACTCTGCATTGTATATAAGCAGTATCACATTGCATAGGTTCAGAGGTCAGTTACCAGTTAGCAGCAATATGGCCTAATCCACAACATCTAAAACATCTTATTGCATTTTTATCAAATCTGTATAGAGGCTGAAACCTTCTTGGCATAACTGGCAATTTTCCAGGTTCCCAGCCTTCAGTCTCTGGATGTTTCAGTTCATTCCACTGTTCAGCACTCTTTTCCCCGGAACAGTCTTATCAGTGGTCACAAGAGCTTGCCGTCGCGGAATTAGGGGCTGTTGGGGTGCATTCATCAGTTTCTTGGCTACCATATACCTCTCCACAACCTGGTCTGCTGTTTCAGGGTCCCCGTGGCTTGCCCAGTTGTGCAGAGCAGCAGACAGGGACAGTAGACATTGACCCATGATGACCCTTTCCACAATTTTTAGCCCTGTAAAAATTTCAAATTGGAGCCACTTATTGGTGACATGGATTAAGTCATGCATCTGTGAGCGAGGAGGTTTATTCTCCTGGTTTCCCCAGCTATGAAAAAGTTGTGCCCGGACAAACATTGTGACCCACAAAGGAGTCAAGATTTCATCTTTTAATTGATCATAATCCTTGGCATCGGTCAGGCTTAGGTCAAAATATGTCTTTTGTAATTCCCCGGATAAGAAGGGAGCCACTGACGTGTAGGCGAATTTTCTCTCTGCAATTTTTTTTAAATGTCGTTAGGAAGACTTCCACATCATCACCCATGGTCATCTTTTGCAGAAATGAACCAGACCTTGTGAATAGTCCATTCCAAATGGTAGATGTTTTAGCAAAAAGAAGTTTACTGTTTACAATTTTAGTTACAGCTAATAATACAGTGCAAATCCATGATTTCTTGGCAGAGAGAGCTCTGGTCTTGTTGAGGGCAAATTATAAACTTTTAACAAGGGTGGGTGTGTCTAAACAAAATGATGTCATCACAGAGGTCACATGAACAGTGTACGAGAGTAGTAAATCAACATTGTTTCACGAATATTCTTTCTTGTTCAACAAATAAATTGAGATCAAATAGTTCCTAACCTTGTTATAATAGTTTATAAGCAATTCCACAATAAACTATATATATATATATATATATATATATATATATATATATATATATTGACAGTAATATATAATACTATTGTAAATCAGGTTGCACACAGTAAATTGCATTGTTATTATAAAGTCAACTTTAACACAGTATTTTCCCAATTTGGGTACCTGCCCTTTAAATTTTCACACAGTGTATTTTTGGCTGCAATTAAAGTGAAGTGCTCACATTCCCCACCATATGTCAAGAGGTCATATCAGGGTTACCATCTTCTGGGGTAGACAGCTGCACTTCACACAGATCAGCTAAGGATATCACACCAGTCCTAGCCTGTCTGGCTCCTAACTTATACATGGGAACTTCGTATCTAAAGTGAGGAACACATACAAAACAATCAAACTTACAGATCACAAAATGCAGCATCTCTCAGGAGCCATCTGACCTTCCACCCAGGCATTGAGAGACTTAATAAACTGCCTAGCAGACGGGGGCGTGGCCTGGTGGAGCATGGAGTAGGCTGTGTACGGCGGAGCTCCCCAGCCTAAATATCCGGAATTAATATCCTGGCGTGAAACAACCCACTATACTTACCTGGTTCAGTGTCGGAACCTCACCCGCTTCATCCAGTCCAGGTCTGAGCTGTGTTGACGGATCACGGAGGCTGAACTTGGCGCTGGTGTCCGGGGCTGTGCTGGAGTAGAGATCGCGCGGGAAGGAGGAGGGGGATCTTCATCTCCGGAGGTGCCTGGGTCGTCTGGCTGCGGGTGAACGGGCGTCCGCCCGGCTGGTGAGGAGGCTGTCTGGTGTGGAGAGGGGATGCTTGGTGGTTGCCGGTGAAGGAGCCGTGTTCCCGCCGGGAAGCGAGCCGCGGCGCCATCTTGGGGAGCGAGTATAAGAGGAGAACATACAGAGAGTGGCTGCTGTAGCATGCAAGTTTCTAGGTAAGCGTTGGAAACTTTGCCTGAAAAAGTAAAAAAGGGTACAGTCTGTGCCATTGCTGCCTGGAGGCTCTTTCTCCCTGACAACTCTCTGTGTGTAAGCTTGGGCAAGACTGTGTTCATTGATTGGCTCCCTGCTGGTCAAGTTCTGGTTACAGTCCCGACTGCTGCTGATTGCCTGCTGTGGATTCCTTTATTTGCCTGATAGACGTGCAACATCTGGTGGCATACCCATTGATACCAGCATGGGTAAGCACTCTGCGAGCACTACTGCTGCGGGCAGATTGGAGAAGTATGCCCGTTCAAATCCTGCTACAGCACCGGGGGGAACTCCTGCATCTGAGCCACAGGTGCCTCAGTCTTCTAAGGATGCAGAGACGCCTGTTGATGCTACTCTTCAAGAAGTCCTGAAAGCTATCGCTGCCTCTGAAAAGAAGGTAATGGACAAAATTGGAGAGGTACAGGTTGACTTGTCATTGATGAGGCAGGATTTTCAGAAGATTCGTGAACGTGTGTCGGAGACAGAGGCCCGTATCTCCATATTAGAAGATACTACAGTTCCTTTGCCGCAGAAAGTTGCTGGATTGGAAGCTCAGATGGCGTCGGTTAAACAAAAAATGTCAGACATGGAGGGTCGCCTCAGACGCAGCAATGTTCGGCTGGTGGGTCTCCCTGAAAAGGCAGAGGGTGATGCTCCGGAGACATTCTTGGAAAATTGGATGATTCAGCTGTTTGGCAGAGGGGAGTTCACGGCCCAGTTTGCGGTGGAGAGGGCGCATCGAATCCCGACTCAGAGGCCACCTCCTGGTGCGCAGCCACGCACATTTATTGCTAAACTGCTACATTATAAAGATCGGGATGCTATTCTCCGCCTGGCTCGGACCAAGGGCCCCCTACTGTACCAAAACCAAAGAGTGGCTGTGTTTCCTGACTTTTCGGGGGATGTACAAAAGAGCAGAGCCCAGTTTATACAGGTGAAGCATCGCCTTCGTGAGATGCAGCTGCCGTATGCTATGCTTTTCCCGGCTAGATTGCGTGTGGTTGCAGATGGAATAACTCATTTCTTTGGATCTCCGTCGGAGGCGACTAATTGGTTGGACAGGAGAGCTCCTAGTGGTATTCGTCCGGATTGAAGATATCTTTGGTGACGTATGGATCTCCTGGACTGAAATGATGCTGTTAGAAATTGTATGCTTCAGATAGTTAAAATGTCTGAGTTATGCTTCACGAACCGAGATGGTGCTATTGAGGAATGTGTGCTTTTGATAGTTGTAATGTTTGAAACTTACTCCGGTAATGTTTATCACTTGATTCATGTTCATATATAACTGAAATGTTGTGATTAATATTGTAGGTATTTGGTTGCTTATGATAATGTTAGTTATAAGGTTATTTTACTTAAAACTGCTGGATCTTATGGTTGGTGTTAATGGATGGTCTTGGTATGGAGGGTTAGAGGAGTACTAGGGGTGATTTTGTGGGCTGGGGAGCTTCCCTTGCTTAAAGGGTCGCGGTTTCCCTCTCCCTTTTTTTTCGGTGCATACGAGTATTTCCATAAGTGTGTGGAGATAGGTGTGTGCGCTGTGTAAGGGGATGCGGGATAGTTATAAGGGGATCCAGGTATGTCTAAGTTGGGGGTGAATATACGGGGAGGGGGGTTGTTTGAATAGGGTAGGGAGGGGTAGGTTTTTTCAACGCAGTGACGGGTGTGGCACTTTATCTTTATGCAAATACTTCTGGATGATGAAATTGACTATTTTGTTATATGCTAATGTGGTTGGCTGGTGGCTGGGTGTCTGTCTGGGCTGGAGGGGGTTGACGTTTATGTGGAAATGTCACATATGTATTCCCTTGTGTTATGGCGACTGGGAAGATGGATAGGGGGTCTATTAAAATCCTGACTTGGAATGTTAGAGGTCTAAATGATAAAATTAAACGGTCTTTGGTCATATCCCAATTGAAAAAGTATGAGGCAGATGTTATATGTTTAACTGAAACTCATTTAGTGGGAGGTAAAGTGATGGCCCTTAAGAAACCGTGGGTTGGGTGGGCATACCATGCTACTCATACAGGTCATTCTAGGGGGGTATCTCTCCTTATACGTAAGAAAGTAAATTTTATTTTGGAAATGGTGGAGTCAGACCCATTAGGTAGATATGTTTTTGTGAGAGGCATTTTTGATTCTAAACGTATAAACTTACTGTCGGTATATGTTCCCCCCCCTTATAGTGGGGAGGTCCTAAAAAAAGTGCAGTGATTTTATTTCTCTTTCTCCTGATACTCCAGTGATTTGCTGTGGGGATTTCAATAATGTGATGGATTCTAATGTTGATAGGTGGAGGGAGGTGGGGGATACTACATATGCCAAAAAATCAAAATTTGCTGATGTGGTGGAAGAGATGAGTTTGGTGGATGTGTGGCGTCTGAGGCATCCGGCAGAGGTCTGTTTCTCCTGTTATTCCACTTCATATAATGCTTTCTCCCGAATAGATCTAGGACTTGTATCAAAGGAGTTACTGCCGGCTGTCTCTGATGTTGCATATTTACCAAGGGGGATTTCAGATCATTCTCCATTGGTATTAACAGTTAGGCTTACTGTGTCTCGGGGTCAAGCATTTTGGAGGCTTAACCCCTTTTGGTTGACATTATTGCAAGACGGAAATACTTTAGAATCCCAATGGGAGGAGTACTTTGTTACTAATGCGGACACGGCGGCCCCGCCTCTTGTCTGGGACTCATTTAAGGCTTTTTTAAGAGGTTCCTTAATCAGAAGTATTAATTGTTTCAAAAGAGAGTCTAGGTTGAAAGGTGATAGATTGGAAAAAGAGGTTGTGCGGTTGGAGGAGGTGTATCTCTCTTCTCATGTGGCTTCTGATAGGATGGCTTGGCTGGTGGTACAGAGAGAATGGTCGGATTACTTGTTAGATAAATCAAGGCGTAAGTTGTTATTTGTTAAGCATACTCAATATTTTGAAGCGGATAAATGTGGTAGGTTTTTGGCTTATTTAGCTAGGTCAGAAGGGGCGGTTGCTGTAGTGGAGGGTGTTACAGATACTTTGGGTGTTGTGCATACCTTGACTGAAGAGATCAGTGATGTTTTTTATGTGTATTTTAAGGATGCTTATGCGTCAAGAGCTGAGTACTCAGACTTTGATTTGGACGTGTATTTAGCGGATGTTTCCTTACCTGAACTGAGTGCAGATGGTAGAGAAAGTGTCAGTTTGGATGTGTCAATTACTGATGAGGAGATTGTAGCTGCGATAGCCTCGTTTCCAAATGGCAGGGCTCCGGGCATAGATGGGATACCCATAGAGTTGTATAAGAAGCATCTGGGGTTCTTTGTGCCTCGTTTGAAAGACATATTTACAAGATTTAGAGATCAGGGGTGTGTGTCTCCGTCTATGTCTGAAGCCCTTATAGTCCTTATCCCTAAAGCGGGAAAGGATCCCTTGTTTCCAGAGTCATACAGACCGATATCGTTACTGACAACGGATATTAAGATTTTGGCAAAAATTTTGGCGACACGTTTGAACCGGGTGATTAGTGAGGTAGTGCATCCTGACCAAACTGGGTTTATGCCGGGAAAATCTACCGCTATAAATTTGCGTAGGCTTTTTTGTCATCTGCAGCTGCCCCACCCTGCGGAGGAGGAGGCGGTGGTGATGTCCTTAGATGCTGCTAGGGCCTTTGACTCGGTGGAGTGGAGGTACTTGTGGGCGGTGCTGTTGAAATTCGGGTTTGGCCCGGTTTTTATTCAGTGGGTTCGACTGCTGTACTCTTGCCCTACAGCTAGAGTCTGTGTAAATGGCTTTGTGTCTCGTCAGTTTGTTATGGGCAGAGGTACCAGACAGGGGTGCCCTCTGTCCCCCACTCTGTTTGCTCTGGCCATAGAGCCATTGGCATGTGTGATTAGAATGCAGTCAGATATCACTGGATTACGAATGGGCTGCAGGACGGACAAGATTGCCCTTTATGCAGATGATATGCTGCTTTTTGTGTCATATCCTGATAAAGCATTGCCAATTTTACTCCGTGTGGTCTCGGTGTTCGGTAGGTACTCGGGGCTTTTGATTAATTGGAGTAAATCCAGTGTAACTCCGATTAAGGGTACCTGCCCTACGGGGCAAGTTTTGCAGACTCCTCTTAAATGGACCCCGATATTTAAATATCTTGGTATCTGGATTTCTAGTGATATGGGTCAATATATCCAGTGTAATGTTCAGCCTCAGATTGACTATCTTAAGAGCCGGATTGGGGTATGGAAGCAGCTGCCATTGTCGGTCACAGGTAGAATTAATTTGATCAAAATGATAATTCAACCAAAGTTTTTGTATGTTTTACAGCAGTCACCGGTATATATCCCCCATAGCATATTTCGCTACATTGAACGTCTCATGGCCTCTTTGGTGTGGGCAGGCAAGAGAGCAAGAGTTAAGCTTACCACCTTATATCGTTCCCGAGGATCAGGGGGCCTGGCTTTGCCAAATCTACGGCTTTATTATTTTGCCTCCCAGTTGACACATATTGAGGTATGGTTCCGGTCGCGGATGGGTGTAGATTTGCATGACTTTTTAGTTTCTGAGACAGGCTCTAATCATATGCGTGTGCAGTTTCTTCTGGCTGGAAGAAAGGCTGTGAGGGACCCCCCTTTGTTAGTACAGGCCATGAAAATTTGGCGACTGTCATCCCAGCTTGGGGGTGGATTGGACTTGGACCCGTGCACTCCACTTTGGGATAATTTGGATTTTGGAGAATTGATTAGGATGGAGGGAGCTGGAGCTTGGCGAATTTATAACATAATACATATTGGACAACTGTATGAGAGTGGAATATTATATTCATTTGAGCAACTTCAGAGTTTATATGAGATACCTAGGGGTTACTTTTATAGATATTTGCAGTTAAGACATGCTCTGGCCTCGCAGTTTCGGGAAGCTGCCCCGAGCTTTAGTGTGGATTCATTAAGGGTGCAACTCTCAAGGTTGGGCCAAAGGCGGCAATTTTCATTTTTTTTTCAATATTGATGGAAGGATCGGGTGAAGGGGGCTTGCCGGAGCTGCGATGCAGGTGGGAGGGTGATCTGGGGCGTCTTAGTGACAAAGCATGGAATGTGGTGTTATGTAGCCCGAAAGAGGTCACTGCATCAATCAAATTTCGCCAGGTCCAGTTCTTTCTGTTACACAGAGCATATCTCACCCCTCTTCGGCTTTCTAAATTTGATGGGGGTCAGAGGGTTCTGTGTCCCAGGTGTAGGAGCGAGAAAGGGGACTTTTGGCATATGATTTGGGAATGTCCGCTGGTCTCATCATTTTGGGGAAAGGTGGAGGATTGTATTAAAAGACTGGAGGTGGGAGTAGTGGCCTTGACTCCAAAACTCTGTATGTTTGGCTTAGGCTTGAGCAAGAAAACCCGTAGACTTATTAGACTGCTTATCAACACACTACTCATGTTAGCAAAGGTGGTGATAGCTAGGAAATGGATGGCACCTGAAGGTCCGACTTTGAATAACTGGATCGACCTTGTTAATGATACAGTCGGCCATGAAAGATTCATGTACACTAGCAGGAACCTAGTGGATAAGTACGAGAGAATATGGTACAGATGGAGGATATCCCCATATGTCACGGAAGGATTGAGGGAGGTGGAGCTCTCCTAATGTAATGCTTGGGGCAGACATCCAGCCACTTAGTAATATGTCATTAAAGTCAACGATTATATTCTGTATTATCAAAAATGTATTATTATTTTACTGTATCTTGAAAATGTGGAAGGTGTGCATACCTTGGCTTGAAAATCTGAATGTCAATGCTTTTTTTTTTTTTTGTTTTTTGATCCTATTGTGTATGTGTATTTTATGATACCTGTATCACTGTGTGGGATATAGTTGGGGGTTTAGCCTTCTGTTATGGGCTTTCTTTTTTGTTGTAGTGTTTAGAATGTTAAGAAAAGATAAAAAATACAATAAAGTCTTACCTGATTTAAAAAAAAAACTGCCTAGCAGACTTTTAACTGCACCGCATCAGGTCCAACTTCTGATTACTATCCACTTGCTAGCTTGTTGGAAAACCCAAAATGGGCCTTATGTATAGAGCCTACTCTTTTCTCTCCATTCCTAACCCACTGACCGGCAATGGCTGGACCCACAGCATGTATAATGTCATCCAGGCTGTGGGTCCAGTTATTGCTGCTTTAAATCCACAGCTTGCATTCGGACCATTACAAATGACGTGATTTTGTAGCGCCCAGATTTTGCAAGGTCAGTTTTTACAGTGTCAGGAAATTGAAGTGCCGCAAACACCACTTGTCATTGTCACGGTTCAATAGGCTGTCGTGGTCTGCTGAGAGGACAGTTTTGTAAGGAGTGTTCAATACTGCCACAGAAGATACACAATTTGTTAGTTATTCTGCGCCGCCGCTCCTCTTCGGTCAGATGGGGACGTGGACCACCTGTGAACTGGGAATTTATCACACCATAGTTCTTAGTAAGCTGCAAATTTGTAGAAGCACAATTAAGGGGTGCTGTTTGCACAGATTCAGCAGCAGAGAAGGTGGGTTGAAACACATCAGCAGCTTCTGAATTAGCAGAGACAGAATCTGACAGTCTTCTGAGTGGGTCCATAAGTAAGGCAGTAAATTTAGCAAGCCGAGAATGTGTCAGGCGCCGCCCCGCACTCTTACCTAGTGCCGGGACGGACGCCTTTTTCGATGGCCACTCGTCCCGCTGCTAGGCAACGGGACGTCACTTCCGGCACCACTGGCAGTTCTGGCGCATGCGCTCGAACATCGCGTCTCGTTGCTAGGCAACGAGGACGCTCAGCAGCAGTTCCTGTCGGCGGTCAGATCAGCTGATCGCCGACCTCCACTCCACCAATGGTTAGGGACTCAGCACTATTTAAACCAGCCTCTGGCATCTCTAGGGTGCCAGAGTATCTAGTCTAATAGCTTGTCTCTAGGCTTCCCTGTGTTAGTGCATACCTGTTTCCTGTAGAGATGAGCGGGCTCGGATTTCGCTAATCCGAGCCCACCCGAACAGTGCAGATCCGACGGGATCCGAGCACTGTTCGGGAACTTCCGGCCTGCCAAATGCATCGAAACCGAGGCTATGACATCCAAGTCTCGCATCAGATCTCGCGAGACTCGGATCTCATAAATGCCCCGCTCGCGGCCGCCATCTTCATTCTCCCTGTGGTTACTGAAGAGGGAGGTTGATGTGCTCTGTCCTGCTGATAACTTTACAAAAGTGGTGCTTTGTCCTGCTGAGTGAAATAGTAGTTTGTCCAGTGCTCTGTCCTGCTGATTTATTTAGTCTAGTGGTGCTTTGTCCTGCTGAGTGCAGTAGTACTTTTTCCAGTGCTCTGTCCTGCTGATTCCAGTGGTGCTTTGGCCAGTGTCTGTGCTGCTGAGTCCAGTGGTGCTTTTGTCCTGTATTTGTTTCTGATAAGTCCATATCAATTTGTTAATTAGCCAAAAGTATTTTAAAAAATGAAAAAAAAATCTCCCAAAAAAATAAAAAAAAATTAAAAAAATATTAAAAAATTATTGAAAAAGTATAACAAATATTATAGAGCAATATATTCTTGCAGTCCCAAAATAAAGGACCTGCCATTTCTATTACTACGTTCATTATTTCTGTAGTTCCAAAAAATAGGAACTGCCAGTTCTATTACTACGGTCATTGTTTGTGTAGTTCCAAAAAATAGGAACTGCCAGTTCTATTACTATGGTCATTGTTTGTGTAGTTCCAAAAAATAGGAACTGCCAGTTCTATTACTACGTTCATTATTTCTGTAGTTCCAAAAAATAGGAACTGCCAGTTCTATTACTACGGTCATTGTTTGTGTAGTTCCAAAAAATAGGAACTGCCAGTTCTATTACTACGGTCTTTGTTTGTGTAGTTCCAAAAAATAGGAACTGCCAGTTCTATTACTATGGTCATTGTTTGTGTAGTTCCAAAAAATAGGAACTGCCAGTTATATTACTACGTTCATTATTTCTGTAGTTCCAAAAAATAGGAACTGCCAGTTCTATTACTACGGTCATTGTTTGTGTAGTTCCAAAAAATAGGAACTGCCAGTTCTATTACTACGGTCATTGTTTGTGTAGTTCCAAAAAATAGGAACATCTGGTCCGGACTGAAGGACCTGCCAACTATTGCAGACATGTCTACTGTCGCTGCATTGGATGCTATCACAATAGAAAAAATGGTGGAGGATTATTTTTCTGACACCATCCAAATAGACATGTCAGACAGTCCATATTGTTACTGGCAGGAAAAAAGGCAGTTTGGAAGCCCCTGTACAAACTGGCTCTATTTTACCTGAGTTGTCCCCCCTCCAGTGTGTACTCGGAAAGAGTTTTTAGTTTAGCGGGGAACCTGGTCAGTGAGCGGCGAAGGAGGTTGCTTCCGCAGAACGTTGAAAAAATGATGTTCATAAAAATGAATTATCAATTCCTCAATCAAGTACAGCACTGGCCTCCAGATACTACAGAGGGACCTGTGGTTGTGGATTCCAGCGGGGACGAATTGATAATGTGTGAGGATGAGGAAGTACACACTGAAGGGGGAGAGGAATCAGAGGATGAGGATGAGGACGACATCTTGCCTCAGTAGAGGCTGTTTAGTTTGTACAGGGAGAGATGAATAGCTTTTTTGGTGTGGGGGCCCAAACAAACCAATCATTTCAGCCACAGTTGTTTGGTAGGCCCTGTCGCTGAAATGATTGGTTTGGTAAAGTGTGCATGTCCTATTTCAACAACATAAGGGTGGGTGGGAGGGCCCAAGGACAATTCCATCTTGCAACTCTTTTTTTGGCATTATGTGCTCTTTTGGGCCTAGTTCTATCTCCATCAGAGATATTCCTGCAGGCTATGTCACCGGCACAGCTATGTTGGTTTTAGACGTGCGTCCGGTGTCCGCCATCTGTGCAGTGGAATTTAGACTAGTTGAAGGAGGTTGTCTTTGTTTCTGTAGTTCCAAAAAAGAGGAACTGCCATTTCTATTACTATTGTCTTTGTTTTTATAGTTCCAAAAAAGAGGAACTGCCATTTCTATTACTACGTTCTTTGTTTCTGTAGTTCCAAAAAAGAGGAACTGCCATTTCTATTACTATGTTCTTTGTTTTTATAGTTCCAAAAAAGAGGAACTGCCATTTCTATTACTACGTTCTTTGTTTCTGTAGTTCCAAAAAAGGGGAACTGCCATTTTTAATACTATGTTCTTTGTTTTTATCTGTGCAGTGGAATTCAGACCAGTTGAGGGTGATATATTTTGGCCCCGGTACCAAATTGGGTACCGGGGCCACTCCACTACGCAGTCTTGATAGATGCGTATCAACTACATTCAGTGTTGGGTCCAAATCCAAAATTAATGAAAATGACCTGTCATCGTCAAAAACAAGAGGCATTGACGCGCTCGAACTACACCCTGTATATGCTGCAGAGGATGTAGGAGCAGGCAGCTGTGCAGTGGAATTCAGAACAGTTGAGGGTGATATATTGTGGCCCCGGTACCAAATTGGGTACCGGGGCCACTCCACTACGCAGTCTTGATAGATGCGTATCAACTACATTCAGTGTTGGGTCCAAATCCAAAATTAATGAAAATGACCTGTCATCGTCAAAAACAAGAGGCATTGACGCGCTCGAACTACACCCTGTATATTCTGCAGAGGATGTAGGAGCAGGCAGCTGTGCAGTGGAATTCAGAACAGTTGAGGGTGATATATTGTGGCCCCGGTACCAAATTGGGTACCGGGGCCACTCCACTACGCAGTCCAGATAGATGCGTATCAGATATTAAACTACATTCAGTGTTGGGGCCAAATCCAAAATTAATGAAAATGACCTGTCATCGTCAAAAACAAGAGGTATTGACGCGCTCGAACTACACCCTGTATATGCTGCAGAGGATGTAGAAGCAGGCAGCTGTGCAGTGGAATTCAGAACAGTTGAGGGTGATATATTGTGGCCCCGGTACCAAATTGGGTACCGGGGCCACTCCACTACGCAGTCCAGATAGATGCGTATCAACTACATTCAGTGTTGGGTCCAAATCCAAAATTAATGAAAATGACCTGTCATCGGCAAAAACAAGAGGCATTGACACGCTCGAACTACACCCTGTATATGCTGCAGAAGATGTAAGAGCAGGCAGCTGTGCAGTGGAATTGAGACCATTTAAGGCGGAGGTATTGTGGCCCCGGTAACAAATTGGGTACCAGGCCCACTCCACTACGCAGTCCAGAAAGCTAACTCGGTGCAACGTTTTGGACTAAAAAGAATATTGTGAGGTGTGAGGTGTTCAGAATAGACTGGAAATTAGTGGAAATGATTGTTATTGAATGTTATTGAGGTTAATAATAGCGTAGGAGTGGAAAACAACCAAAAAACAGGATTTTAGTGCTTTTTAAAAAATAAATCAGAACCCAAAACCCGAAATCAGAACCAAAACCTTTCGTCAGGTGTTTTGGCAAAACAAATCAGAACCCAAAACCTCAAGCTAATCAGAACCCAAAACACAAAACACTAAAAGTGCCCGGTGCACACCCCTAGTTTCCTGCTTTTCCCGGATTTGACCTTCTGCCTGTTTTGACTTCTCTTCGGATTCCCCTTGGCTCAGCCGCTAATTCCAAAACTCCTTGCGGGGTTCCCTGGTGAAGACCTGGGGCATGGTTAGACTCCGCGCCTCCTTGCGTAGCAGCGCCAATACCAGCAGGTAAGGCCTTCCAAATTATCTAACTCATGACAGAATACTCTGGCCATGACCACGGACAGCCAAAATGAACCTTCAGCCCGGGACCTCTTACTGCACTTGGCTCAAAAGGTCAAACGACAGGACGCCGAGCAAGCCAGGCTTCTCCAATGTATCCAGGGTATCGCTACCCGTTTGGACTCCATGCAGGTCTCGCTAGCTGCCTCTCAACCGGCTGTGGCCGCTCCTCCACAGGCCATTGCTCCGGTCCTCGCCCCTTCTCCAGGGGCTTCCTCTTCGCTATGGCTGCCCACGCCTGAGAAATTTGATAGGGATCCTACTAGATGCCGAGGATTTCTTAATCAGTGTTCCATACACTTCGAATGCAACGCAGAAGCCTTTTCTACTGAACGTTCCAAGGTGGCCTTCATCATGTCACTTCTTTCTGGCCTGGGCCTCACCACTTTGGGAAAGGGAGGACCCTCTTCTTCTGAATGTTTCCTCCTTCATCACAGCATTCCGCAAGATTTTTGATGAGCCAGGTCGAGTATCTTCAGCAGCCTCTAGCCTGCTCTCCTTACGCCAAGGCTCTCTGACAGTTGGCCAATACGCGGTACAGTTCCGCACCATCGCTTCTGAACTCAACTGGAACGATGAGGCACTTGTGGCGACCTTCTGGCAGGGTCTTACGGATCGTGTCAAGGATGAGTTGGTGTCTCGTGACCTTCCAGCGGATCTTGACAGTCTCATATCCCTATGTAATAGGGTGGATCTTCATTTTCGAGAACATACCCAAGAAAGAGAGAGATCTTCTCCCAGACGTTTTTTCCCTCGCTTAGCCCCTCAGTTCCAGAACCCAGCCCCAGTGGTTCCTGACGAACCAATGCAAATTGGTCGCTCCCGGCTATCTCCCGAGGAAAGGGAGAAAAGGTTCCGGCAGAATCTTTGTCTCTACTGCGGAGAATCTGGACATCGGTTGCTATCTTGTCCTAAAAGGCCGGGAAACGCTCCATCCTAGTCGGTGAAAGGGAGGCCGTTCTAGGAGTGAGACTGTCCACTCCCTTCTCCACCTCCAATTCGGACTTCCTTATGAACATCACATTGGACTCTCCTAGTGGCCCCCTTTTGACCTCTGCCTTCGTGGACTCTGGCGCTGCCGGAAATTTCATCTCCGCCACCCTGGCCTCACAACTACAAATTACGATTCTTGACTTGCCTCAGCCGCTCTTCCTAACTGCCGTGGATGGAAACCGTGTCTCCAATGGCTCCATCTCCAAAGTTACTACACCGGTTCGGCTGATGGTAGGGGTTCTGCACTCTTAACTGATTGAATTTTTGGTTTTACCCCAATCCATCAATCCAGTCATTCTAGGCCTCCCATGGCTTAGACTTCATGCACCCCAATTCGATTGGAGTTTAGCTCAGGTCACTTCCCATTGTCACGGGAGATGTTTAAGTTGGGTTAAACCCAAGAAGTTATGCCTTTCCTCCACATCATGCCTGACACACTCTTCCCCCCTGGAGGTTCCCGCTCCTTATTTATCATTTTTGGATGTGTTCTTCAAGGCAGCTTCTGAGCTTCTTCCTCCTCACTGTCCATGGGACTGTCCTATTGAGTTACAACCAGGGAGGCCCATTCCTAAGGGCAGAATCTACCCTCTGTCCCTTCCCGAGGATCAGGCCATGTCTCTGTATATCTCAGAGAACCTTCAACGCGGATTCATCAGAAGATCTACCTCTCCTGCTGGGGCGGGTTTTTTCTTCGTGAAGAAAAAGGACGGTACCTTACGTCCCTGTATCGATTATCGACAGCTTAATGCCATCACTGTTAAAAACAGATATCCGCTACCCCTCATTTCCGAACTGCTTGACCGAATTAGTGGCTCCAAGATTTTTTCTAAACTTGATTTACGGGGTGCTTACAATTTGATCCGGATTCGTGAGGGCGACGAGTGGAAGACTGCCTTCTGTACTCGCGACGGACACTACGAGTATCTCGTCATGCCCTTCGGACCATGCAATGCCCCTGCTGTTTTTCAATCGTTTGTCAACGAGATCTTCAGGGACCTCCTCTATAACTCAGTAGTAGTTTACTTGGATGACATACTAATCATTTCTTCAGATATCATCGCCCACCGGTCCCACGTTTCAGAGGTCCTACGTCGTCTACGACAAAACAAACTCTTCTGTAAACTGGGGAAATGTATCTTTGAGGTCCCTCAAATACCATTCTTGGGGTATATCGTCTCTGGTTCTGGATTAAAGATGGATCCGGAGAAAGTTTCTGCTATCACCAATTGGCCTCAACCTCTGAGCTTGAAAGCTATTCAACGTTTCATCGGATTTTCTAATTATTATAGGCAATTCATCAATCAATTCTCCACGTTAATTGCGCCCATAACAAATCTCACCAGACGATCCCCTAACCCGAAGGTTTGGCCTCCGGAGCCCGTTGCCGCTTTTTCCTCCCTGAAAGAAGCCTTTTTATCTGCCCCTGTTCTATCCCAACCGGATCAAGAAGAACCGTTTTTTCTAGAGGTGGATGCTTCTGCTGTCGGTGTAGAATCTGTTCTCTCCCAAAGGTCTCCTGCTGGGACCTTCCGGCCTTGTGGGTTTTTTTCCAAGAAATTCTCCTCTGCCGAACGCAACTATGGAATCGGCGATCAAGAACTATTAGCCATCAAACTAGCACTAGACGGTCTTTACGGAGCACAAGAACTTAACCTACCTCAAAGAGGCACGCTGCCTAAATCCTCGTCAGGCTAGATGGTCTTCTTTCTTCGCCCGATTTGATTTTAAACTTACCTTTCACTCCGGTGCTCAAAATTCCAGGGCAGCCGCTCTTTCCCGGTCCTTCTATGAATCGGATGATACTCCTACAACCGAACCTCTTCACATTCTGGAACCGTCCAGTATTGTCGCCCTAACCAGGGCCAAGACTCCCCCAGTTGGCCACTCCTATTTGGAACCCCATCTTCGTTTGAAGGCCCTCCGCTGGGCTCATGCTAGTAAGTTTGCTGGCCCCGCCGGATTCAAGAAGTCTTGTTCTCTCCTTTCCCGAAGCTATTGGTGGCCTACTCTCCGATCGGATCTCAAAGAATTCATTAAGTCTTGTGTTACTTGTGCCCAAAATAAGATTCCTAGATCCCATCCCGCTGGGCTACTCCTGCCTCTACCTGTACCTGACCAGCCCTGGACTAGTATTTCCATGGACTTCATTACCGATCTCCCGCCCAGTGAAGGGTTCAATACCATTTGGGTGACCGTCAATAGATTTTCTAAAATGGCTTATTTTGTCCCCCTTAAAGGTCTGCCCTCCGCCCCTAAACTGGCTCAAGTCTTTATTAAAGAGGTGTTCCGGCTCCATGGCTGTCCTCAAGATATTATATCAGACCGTGGGACACAATTCATATCCCGATTCTGGAGGGCATTTTGCAAGGATCTTGGAATTAATCTAAAGTTTTTCTCGGGTTATCACCCCCAGACGAATGGCCAGACGGAACAGGTTAATCAGGACCTGGAGATGTTCATCCGCTGCTTTTCCTCCGGTAATCAAGATAACTGGTGTAATTTGCTCCCATGGGCAGAGTTCACACACAACAATCACATATACGACTCCACTGATTCCTCTCCCTTTTTTGTTGTCTTTGGTGCTCATCCCATCCTTCCGGATTTCTCTCGTTCCCCAGTACCTTCTGTTCCTGCAGCCCATTCTCTGGTTCGGGATCTGGCTCACATCTGGACGTCTACTAAAGAGAACTTGTTGAGAGCAACTCAACGATATAAACTAACGGCCGATCGCCACCGTAGATGTGGTCCCATTCTCCAGATTGGCGACAAAGTATGGCTCTCTACACGGAAACTTAGACTTCGGGTACCCTCAATGAAACTTGCTCCACGATTCATTGGTCCATTTCCAGGTTACTCCTTCCCCCCTCTCTGAGAACCCACAATTTCTTCCATGTTTCTCTACTAAAACCTTTGGTGCTCAACAGATTCTACCGCAAGACCTCTTCTCCTCTACCTCCCGTTACGACCACCGGTGACGAGTATGAGATCAGCCACATTCTGGATACCCGTAACTTCCATGGACGTCCCCAGTACCTGGTCCACTGGAAGGGCTTTGGATCCGAGGAACGGTCGTTAGTATTTAAGGAGGATCTTCATGCCCCTCGTCTCTTGGCTAAGTTCATCAAGAAGCTATCCTCAAGATCTGCTCCTCTTGGATGGAGAGAGGGGGGGTACTGTCAGGCGCCGCCCCGCACTCTTACCTAGTGCCGAGACGGACGCCTTCTCGATGGCCACCCGTCCCGTTGCCAGGCAATGGGACGTCACTTCCGGCACCACTGGAGGTTTGGGCGCATGCGCCCGAACATCGCGTCTTGTTGCTAGGCAACGAGGACGCTCAGCAGCAGTTCCTGTCGGCGGTCAGATCAGCTGCCCGCCGACCTCCACTCCACCAATGGTTAGGGACTCAGCACTATTTAAACCAGACTCTGGCATCTCTAGGGTGACCTTCTGCCTGTTTTGACTACTCTTCGGATTCCCCTTGGTTCCTATTTGTTATCCTGGTTTGACCCTCAGCTTCCTGACGATTCTTCTGCCTCATCCTTCTGTTCTTCGCTGCCTGCACGGATTGGACCCCGGACTGTTTATTACGCTTTGTTCACGTTACCTCGCTGGTGGCTACCTGGGAGAACCGCGACCGGCACGTCTCAGCCGCTAAGTCCAAAACTCCTTGCAGGGTTCCCTGGTGAAGACCTGGGGCGTGGTTAGACTCTGCGCCTCTTTGCGTAGCAGCGCCAATACCAGCAGGTAAGGCCTTCCAAATTATCTAACTCGTGACAGAACGTAGCAGGATTATGTCCATTTGTAAAGTCTGTAGCTGTGGCAAATCAAAGGTTGGTAAAACAGACATGTTGCAAAAACAAATGAAAATGAATTGCAGAAAAAGGTCCCAGAATAAAAATCTTTCACATGACTCCTAAGCTGTTTTATTGTGGGCTGGTTATACTGTCACAATTCAATGCAGGAATGCAGCACGGAGCCATGAATATGCAGAAAAACACTCAATCTTTATTTGCTGAAGAGTACAAAACAGAAGGAATAATAATGAGCTTGCAGTAAATACCAGGTGCACGGCTGATGCAGGTAAGCAGGAGGTATGGAGAGATCCCAAGCAGCAAGAAAACCAGAAGCACAGCAGGAGGAAGCAACAACAATAACCAGCATTGTGTGCTTGGAGTGACAGGTATAAAAAGGGACACACCCAGGTGCAAGGGAATAATTAATGAGCAGGTTAACCCCTAATACACACAAAGAAGGCACAATAGCAGCACCTCTGGTAAATAGAGGTACTGCCACAATATATATATATATATATATATATATATATATATATATATATATATCTCACAATAAGAAAGTCCAAAAGGCAGGAGCTGACAACCAAAGCAGCATGCAATGCAAGGCTTGCAGGCAGATCCTGACAGTCATTAACTTGGTAAGTCGCAATTTCTATATGACCAGTCTTGTTGTCATCGTTATCTTTATGTCGCTCTCTACTGTGTCGGGTTTGTCTGCGCATGAAAACCCTACTACACCCATAGGGCCCCCAACATTCCAGGATCCAGACAAGCCGCAACTAAAGAAACCAGCAGTCACAGGTGGTGACAAGAACTGGTAGGACTGTCTGTTCTGCCGAATCTAAGGGACAGGTCAAGACTGTGTACTCTTTATATAAACACTGCATTCTTTATATACTACACTATGGTGCTTGCTGTCCTTCATGGGCTGACCACCCCCCCTCTTGTTTCTGGTCTCGCCTCTTTGATGGCTGGCCCCACCCCCTCTGGTGGGCCCCTAGTGTTGCAGACCCTCGGTGGGTCATTCATGCCCCAGTATGTATGTCTTACTATTGCTGTGCCATCTGCCACTGTTTCGAGTTTGTGCTATCATTGTGCTATCCAATTTTCTGTTATTATCTATACTCGTATGCCATCCAATTCTCCTATTGGGGATGTCATTGCACATCAGAGCCAGACACAGTTTTATTTGAGTGTTGTAAAGGGCACTTACATGACATATTGTATAACTATAACATAACAGTTGTCTTACTGGAGGAATTCAATACAGAAAGTGGTGAGAAAGAGAAATTGTGACGTTAACCAAGGTCCCAGACACAAAAAACAGGTGTGAGATAAGGATAGGTTTTCCAACACATGATTATTCTGTCAAGCATCAGTCTAATGTCACAAAACATTTATACAATATGTGGCAATATATATTGAGGAATGAATAGTTTGCACAGAACTAGCTGTTGCAGCAATTATGAGATTATTAATTAAGATAAGGATGTATGCTGTGTAAATCTAGTAGAGGAAAAAAGTGAACTAAATGAGGAGTTTGTATATCGAGATGTACAAGTACAGAATCTATCATTGAGAATGATCGGGACTTTTGTGCATAAGAAATTATTCTATTATTTGGAGCACCAAGCCTAAAATCCAATAAGCTACATTTAAAAGAATAACCATTAACTTCCCTTCTTCATGAACTTCATGTGAGGGAATATCAGAGGGAGATGTAGGTGGTTGGAAGGAGGCGCTAGCTATGCACTCTATGGCCACACCACCTCTGGTGGGACAGCGTTTTTTACAATATGCCCTTTAGAATTTTCAGCTCCAGGCACATGTGGCCCTAAATCTGGCCCTGTCCTGACTTCCACCTGTGCACCTCTGCTGGACTCTGGTGCTGAGCAGAGGAGCCCCTGCACATAGAGCTAACAACCCTGGACTGAAAGCAAGCATGTCTTGTATGACTTTATAAACACATTCTTACATTTGTATGGGGTATAATGCTTTTATGTTTGTACAGAAGGAACGTGGTTCTGGGCGCCATAAAGGAGCCCAGTGGTGGCAGCAGGCTCCTCCTACTGTGGCAGGAGGGGCGTATTCAGAATAACGATAGAGGATGGTGGCAAAGTAAGCCCAGCCGGTTCACAGCAACAACAGACAGGGTGGCATAGGCAGTTCATCCTGTCACAGATGGACAGAGGCATCAGTAAATATTTAGACAAGTAGATACTCAATTGTAAAATGCTATGTAATTTGCTGTCACTATATAAATAAATGTTGTTGATGATAGACAAAAGTGGGCTGCACTCATACAAAAACTTCAAAGACTACTACTATGTACTTCTTGATGGGCGAACATTTATCATTCGCTAAGAGCAGAGCTTTCAAACACCTTGTTTTAGTGCTTGTTTATGCTATGATTACAGTATATGTGGGCCGTAATGCTGCCTTTGGGAATCAAACAAGGGCACTGTGATATATATGCATTTTACCATGTATATCTACATCCACTTACCTTGTATCTACATATTAATGTCCAGTTGGAGATTCTCGTCTATGTAATATATTTGTATACATGTAATTAGTGTAAATAAGTCAAGTTGTATACGGAGTGGTTCTGGTGACAATTTGTATATACAAGAGTCTATGTATCAAGATGCAGTGCAACTAAATATGCATTGCTGCACATCGCAGTGATGCATATTTATGCACTGCTCAAATGTATCATGCCGGGGCTACTCTGGGAGGCCTGGCAAAATGACCCCTCTCCTGCAATCTAATTTTCCAATTACCGGCAGCGATAGGAGGAAGTGGTGTGCACATGCACACAGCACTTCCACACTAACGGATTCTGCGAAGCTGAAGAGGCTTCAGCAGAATCCCGTAGGAAATAACTGGTAATGCCACCTTGAGATGGCGTTGCCTGTCTGCGCAATGCAAAGCTTATCAAAGCCTGATGCATTACAGAAAATAGCAGTCCCCATAGCATTCTATGGGGACTGTGATGCTACACGATATTTGCCTAAACGGAGGAGATTTCTGTGAAAACTCCTCCGATAGGCAGTTAATGCATAACAAACAAACTTAAAACAGTAGTTTGCTTGATGCATAGAGTTTTCAAGTAAGAATAAAAAAGTCCATTGGTTGACAGAGAAAAAAAAAACATTCTCCCATCATTCCATAAAGAAAAAAAAACAAAAAACATTTTGGCCCCCATTTTTTCCGCGAATCGGGTGAGGGGCACAGTGTTAGAGCTAGGGGTAGAGGTTGGGGAGTGGCTAGATCTCCTTCAGCGTAGGTACCCTGGCTCGTCAATATGACATCACAGGGTCATGTGATCGCAGCGGTCATATGGTACACACAGTGAAAGGTGGGCTGCTGAAAGTCTATGTTAGCCGTGCAGGAGCTGCAGCATTTCTTTCGGTTCCTGTTTGTGTACAAAAAGGTAAGAAGGGGTGCTAGTGTCTGTGTGATTGAATCAGCGCTGGCACAGGGGGCATGTGTGATGGAAGCAGCGCTGGCACAGGGGGCATGTGTGATGGAAGCTGCGCTGGCACAGGGGGCATGTGTGATGGAAGCTGCTCTGGCACAGGGGGCATGTGTGATAGAAGCTGCGCTGGCACAGGGGGCATGTGTGATGGAAGCAGCACTGGCACTGGGGGCATGTGTGATGGAAGCTGCGCTGGCACAGGGGGCATGTGTGATGGAAGCTGTGCTGGCACAGGGGGCATGTGTGATGGAAGCAGCGCTGGCTCAGGGGGCACGAGTGATGGAAGCAGTGCTGGCACAGGGGGCATGTGTGATGGAAGCTGCAGGGCATAGGGGGGGCATGTGTGGCTAAAGGTGCTGGGCAGAGAGGGCATGTGTGAAGGTGCTGGGCAGAGGGGGGGCATGTGAGTTAGAAATCTGTTTCCCACACGGCCCCTCCTCAGCCAGCAATACCCTTACAACACTCACTATCTTTTCTTTGATATTCCCCATGACACGTGCTCATTATCTATTCCCTCAAATGACCCGCTGCCTCAATCCTGACTAGAGATGGGCGGGTCCAGTCCCGAGAACCGAACCCACCCGAACTTTGGGTATCCGAGTACTGAGCTGAGTAGTTCGTTACTCTCCCGCCCGCTCCGAATCCAAATCGAGGCCAAACGTCATTGTGACGTCGTCGGATCTCGGGGCTCGGTTCACGCGATAATTCAAGATCATAAATACACGCCTCCACAGCAATCCATCGCCATTTGACAGAGGGAGAGAGCAGGGTGTAGTCAGGCTGATTAGAGCAGGGACAGAGAATCCAATATTCTTATTCCAATTGTTGTAACAAAAATCGCTAGAGAAGAGAGGAGGATAGAGGTTTTTTTTCTTTTTAATATTTGGCACTCCCCAGTGCTTTTGGGGTGTCCCCCCTAATTGTGCATAAATATTTCTGGCTGTCAAAATTACTATCTGTCAGCAGTATCTACCAACTAATTTTTAGCCCTCCCCAGTGCTTTTGTGGTGCCCCCCCTAATTGTGCATAAATATTTCTGGCTGTCAAAATTACTATCTGTCAGCAGTATCTACCAACTAATTTTAAGCACTCCCCAGTGATTTTGGGGTGTCCCCCATAATTGTGCATAAATATTTCTGGCTGTCAAAATTACTATCTGTCAGCAGTAATTATAATTATAATTATAATATTTTTTAGCACTCCCCAGTGCTTTCGGGGTGTCCCCCATATTTGTGCATAAATATTTCTGGCTGTCAAAAGTCATATTTGTCAGCAGTATCTAAAACAATTTGTAGCACTACAAATGCTTTGGGCTCAGATTGGATTCAAAGCAGTCCACATATGAGCAGAATGAGCAACCGGGTTCTGTCACCAGTCCTGATGGTACTGTTCCCAGTTCGTCATCTGGGCAAGGCGATGTCAAACTACACAGTGTTTTGAAATCAGTCCAAAAAACACACACCAAAAAAAAATTTACTGTGTTGAAGCGAAAATGAAGTGTAACTGAGGAAAAGTTAACTGCCGATAAAAAAAAAATGCCAACATGCCATTCTACACACGCAGTGGCAAAGAGAGAATGAGGCCTTAGCCTTTCTATATTAGTGGCAGATCCAAAAATGTTACCGGGCCTACAACTGGTGCACGGCTACTGTTACGTGTCAAAGCCGAGCTGCAAGATAACAGTAAGGCATTAGAGGATAATGTTTGCTCTGAATCAGAAATGACACCAATCCCTGTGGAGAGTCCATCCAACAGTGGGATGTCTAATCGTGAGCATTCTGTTAGTGTACCCATAAAGAAGGGCCCTTTCAGCAGTTTTGCTGATGTGTGCCTGAACAGCCCGAGTGTAGCCGGTGATACACCAAGTGAGGATGACACTTTGTCTTTAGAAGAGGATGTGGGGGAGATTTGGGTATCCGACGATGAGGATTTTTATTATTATTATTATAATTTATTTGTTAGGCGCCACAAGGTTTCCGCAGCGCCGCACATAGTACAAACAGTAGACTATACAGGGTATAACAGTACAGAACAATAAACAAAAGTACCAATACTTCAGAAACTCCAGGCAGGCAGATGCAATAGACACGGAGCAGAAGAACGGGTAAGGAGACAGGAGGAAAGAGGGCCCTGCTCAAGCGAGCTTACATCCTAAGGGAGGGTTGAACAGACCAGGCACAAGAGGAGCCAGTTGAGGGAATGGGAGAGAGGGGAGAATGAGTGGAGGAGATGGGGGTTAAGTGGATGGTTGGTAGGCTTTGAGAAAGAGGTGAGTTTTGAGTGCACGTTTGAAGGAGCACAGAGTAGGAGAGAGGTGGATGGAGCGAGGGAGGTCATTCCAGTGACGGGGGGCTGCACGGGAAAAGTCCTGGATTCTGGAATGGGAAGAGGTGATCAGAGTGGAGAGAGGAGGCGGCGGTCATTGGCCGAGTGCAGGGAGTGGGTGGGAGTGTGAATGGAGAGGAGGTTAGAGATATAAGGGGCAGTAGAGTGGGAGAGAGCCTTGTATGTGGTGGTGAGGAGTTTGAAAAGAATTCTGTAGGGGAAGGGGAGCCAGTGTAGGGCAAGGCAGAGAGGGGAGGCAGAGGAGGAGCGGCGTGAGAGGTAGATGAGTCTTGCGGCCGCATTGAGTATAGAGCGGAGGGGGGAGAGACGGGAGTGGGGGATGCGGTTGATTGTGTAAGTCCTGCAGCAGTGTGGCACCAGTGGGAGCAGTTCTGGCACGTGAGGTTCTGGCACCAATATGCACTTTTCAAACACAAGCAGGGATGACGAAGGGGCAGAGCACAATAGATTAACATCTGGGCTGGTTTGAAAGATTTTTTTTAAAAATGTGTGACCTTGACCATAACTCCAACAAATCCGACTATTAACATGCAAAGGATGGTGGAGGGCCTATCAGAGATTAAACTGTATTTTTACTAATTTACAGTCATAAGGTTTGGGTGTAATATACATCCAAAGACAGGGCCATCTTTTCCATTGGGCACTATGGGCAGCTGCCCGGGGGCCCCACGGGCAAGGGGGCCCCATAGGCACGGCTCTTAATGAGAATAAATAATCCTGTAAGAAAAAACCTGCAAAAAAAACCTACAATGGTCACTGAGCAAGTACATCTATCTATCTCTATATATCTATATCTATATCTGTATCTGTATACATCTATATATCTATATCTATATCTAGGGGCCCATTGCACTGCTTTGCCCGGGGCCCATAATGTTGCTAAGATGGCCCTGCCCAAAGACGAGTGCTCAATTGCTAAGAGTCATTGATGAAGAGGAAGACAAGCAGGCTTGTCTATAGAATTTGCAAGACCAAGTAGTTTCAATTCCAAAAGTGATGCACAACTACTGTCACATGTGAAAGCCGAGCTGCAAGAAAACACTAAGGCCAATCCCTGTGGAGAGTCCATCCAACAGTGGTATGTCTAATCGTGAGCATTCTGATAATGTACCCATAAAGAAGGGCCCTTCCAGCAGTTCTGCTGATGTGTGCCTGAACAGCCCGAGTGTAGCCGGTGATACACAAATTGAGGATGCCACTTTGGAATTAGAAGAGGATGAGGGGGAGATTTGTGTAGGTGACGAGGGCGCTAATCATGATGTGAATGATTAGGATGCAGACAGATGCCAAACTGCCTTTGTCCATTTCTTTTAATAGTCTAATTCTACAGTCTATTCAGGCTGCTTCTTTTCTATTTTAATACAAGTGGATGGGGGGGGGGAGGTCTGATGCAGACAGATATCAAACTGCCTTGGTCCATTTATATTTTATATTGTTCAGTCTATCCAGGCTGCTTTTTTTCTATTTTACTCCTAGTGGAGAGGGGATCTGATGCAGACAGATACCAAACTACCTTGGTCCATTTATTTTTATATTGTTTAGTCTATCCAAGCTGCTTTTTTTCTATTCAGCTACAAGTGGAGGGCGGGGGGGAAATATGGAGACAGAAACCAAACTGCCTTTGTCCATTTCTTTACATATTTAACTATAAGTGTAGGGTAATATACACCCAAAGACGATGGCTGCATTGCCAATATGCATAGATGGAGAGGAAGACAATCTGGTTTGTGTGTAGAATTAATGAAGGCCTACCTACCAGGAATTAAACTGTTTTTTGGATAATTTATTAGCTTTACAATTACATTACTTATCCAAGAAACAGGTGGAGCACTAAATTTGGTTATTTTAGGCCCAAAAACATTGATTTTACCAACAAAATAGCAAAACAAAACCAAACAAAACCAAAACCAAAACACGCAATGGCGGTTTTGCAAAACCAGAACCAAAACCAAAATACGACGGTAATCCAGATCCAAAACCGAATACAAAACCAAAACATGGGGTTCAGTGACCATCTCTAATCCTGACACCTCCTACCTCAAAATGAAAAGAGGCACCCTTTATATTAATATAATATGTGTGTGTGAGGGGCCAGTGTATGTATATTATGTGTGTGTGAGGGGCCAGTGTATTTATATTATGTGTGTGTATGAGGGGCTGTTTGTGGGAGGGAAATAGGTTTATTTTTTAAATGATAACACTATTAATTTAATGTTGGAGCTGGTTGGAGGGAAATAGGTCTATTTATTAAATGTGTATGCCAGTGGTTCCCAAACTTTTGCAGTTCGCGGCACCCTTAGAGTCTCCAAATTTTTTCAAGGCACCCCTCCAAAATAATTATTGAGCAGTCCTGTTTTAGAAGTAGTTGGGTCAAAAAATTGTAATAAGTATTTAGGTCAGGACAGAAATACTTATTTAGTTGTATGCAAAAATGCCCCCTCTGCATCCAGACACTCTGCCCTCAGGCACTCTGCCCCCTCTGCCCTCTGTCACGCTGTCCCCCCTCCTCTGCTCTGTCACGCTGTCCCCCCTCCTCTGCCCTCTCTCACAATGTCCCCCTCCTCTGCCCTCTCACACGCTGTCCCCTCCTCTGCCCTCTCACGCTGTGTCCCCCTCCACTGCCCCTCTCACGCTGTGTCCCCCTCCTCTGCCCCACTGTGCCCCTCCTCTGCTCTCTGTCCCCCTTCTATGCCCCGCTGTCCCCATCCTCTGCTGTCTGTCCCCATCCTCTGCCCCTCTGTCCCCATCCTCTGCCCCTCTGCCCCTCTCCTCTGCTCTCTGTCCCCCTCCTCTGCCCTGCTGTCACCATCCTCTGCCCCGCTGTCACCATCCTCTGCTCTCCTCCTCTGTCCCACTGTCACCATCCTCTGTCCCCCTCCTCTGTCACCATCCTGTCCCCCTCCTCTGTCCCACTGTCACCATCCTCTGCTCTCCTCATCTGTCCCGCTGTCACCATCCTCTGTCACCAACCTCTGTCCTGCTGTCACCATCCTCTGCCACCATCCTCTGTCACCAACCTCTGTCCCGCTGTCACCATCCTCTGCTCTCCTCCTCTGCCCCGCTGTCACCATCCTCTGTCACCATCCTCTGTCACCAACCTCTGTCACCAACCTATGTCCCGCTGTCACCATCCTCTGCTCTCCTCCTCTGTCCCGCTGTCACCATCCTCTGTCACCATCCTCTGTCACCAACCTCTGTCCCACTGTCACCATCCTCTGCTCTCCTCCTCTGTCCCGCTGTCACCATCCTCTGTCACCAACCTCTGTCCCACTGTCACCATCCTCTGCTCTCCTCCTCTGTCCTGCTGTCACCATCCTCTGTCACCAACCTCTGTCCCACTGTCACCATCCTCTGCTCTCCTCCTCTGTCCCGCTGTCACCATCCTCTGTCACCATCCTCTGTCCCACTGTCACCATCCTCTGCTCTCCTCCTCTGTCCCGCTGTCACCATCCTCTGTCACCATCCTCTGTCCCACTGTCACCATCCTCTGCTCTCCTCCTCTGTCCCGCTGTCACCATCCTCTGCTCTCCTCCTCTGTCCCGCTGTCACCATCCTTTGCCCCGCTGTCACCATCCTCTGTCACCAACCTCTGTCACCAACCTCTGTCCCACTGTCACCATCCTCTGCTCTCCTCCTCTGTCACACTGTCACAATCCTCTGCCCCGCTGTCACCATCCGCTGTCACCATCCTCTGTCACCAACCTCTGTCCCACTGTCACCATCCTCTGCTCTCCTCCTCTGTCCCGCTGCCACCATCCTCTGTCACCATCCTCTGTCACCAACCTCGGTCCCGCTGTCACCATCCTCTGCTCTCCTCCTCTGTCCCGCTGTCACCATCCTCTGCCCCGCTGTCACCATCCTCTGTCACCATCCTCTGTCACCAACCTCTGTCCCACTGTCACCATCCTCTGCTCTCCTCCTCTGTCCCGCTGTCACCATCCTCTGTCACCATCCTCTGTCACCAACCTCTGTCCCACTGTCACCATCCTCTGCTCTCCTCCTCTGTCCCGCTGTCACCATCCTCTGTCACCATCCTCTGTCCCACTGTCACCATCCTCTGCTCTCCTCCTCTGTCCCGCTGTCACCATCCTCTGCTCTCCTCCTCTGTCACGCTGTCACCATCCTCTGCCCCGCTGTCACCATCCTCTGTCACCATCCTCTGTCACCAACCTCTGTCCCACTGTCACCATCCTCTGCTCTCCTCCTCTGTCCCGCTGTCACCATCCTCTGTCACCATCCTCTGTCACCATCCTCTGTCCCACTGTCACCATCCTCTGCTCTCCTCATCTGTCCCGCTGTCACCATCCTCTGTCACCATCCTCTGCCCCACTGTCACCATCCTCTGCTCTCCTCCTCTGTCCCGCTGTCACCATCCTCTGCTCTCCTCCTCTGTCCCGCTGTCACCATCCTCTGTCACCAACCTCTGTCACCAATCTCTGTCACCAACTTCTGTCCCACTGTCACCATCCTCTGCTCTCCTCCTCTGTCCCGCTGTCACAATCCTCTGCCCCGCTTTCACCATCCGCTGTCACCATCCTCTGTCACCAACCTCTGTCACCAACCTCTGTCCCGCTGTCACCATCCTCTGCTCTCCTCCTCTGTCCCGCTGTCACCATCCTCTGCTCTCCTCCTCTGTCCCGCTGTCACCAACCTCTGTCCCGCTGTCACCATCCTCTGCTCTCCTCCTCTGTCCCGCTGTCACCATCTTCTGCTCTCCTCCTCTGTCCCGCTGTCACCATCCTCTGCTCTCCTCCTCTGTCCCGCTGTCACCATCCTCTGTCACCAACCTCTGTCCCGCTGTCACCAACCTCTGCTCTCCTCCTCTGTCCCGCTGTCACCAACCTCTGTCACCATCCTCTGTCCCGCTGTCACCATCCTCTGTCCCCCTCCTCTGTCCCGCTGTCACCATCCTATGTCCCCCTCCTCTGCCATGATCCCTCTCACTCTGCCCCGCGCCAGCCATAAAAAACAACAAAACACAGAAACTTACCAATCCGTCGGACGCCGGGACCCAGCAGCCTCCTCTCTCCTGCAGCTTGCTACTGACGTCAATATTCAGTGACAGCTTCAGGAGAGAGGAGGCTGCTAGGTCCCGGCGCCCGACGGATTGGTAAGTATCTGTATTTGTTTGTTTTTAATGTCTGGCCCGCGGCACCCCAGTGACAGCGCCGCGGCACCCCTGGGAGCCACGGCGCACAGTTTTGGAACCGCCGGTGTATGCTATTAATTTAATGTTTTGGTTGGAGGGAGGTCTACTTATAAAATGTGGGTGCTATATTGATTTAACACTGGGGCTGGTTGGAGTTTACTAAATTTTGTGTACCCATTTTTTTTTCCAAATAGGGCCTCCAACATTCCAGGATCCAGACAAGCAGCAGCTGATCTAAAGACACCAGCAGCCACAAACCGTGAAAGTAACGAGAACAGGTAGGAGAGAGCAGGGCAGTCTGCCAACTATCCTGAATCTGGTGGGATTTATATTATGAGGAGGTATGACTTTTTTAAATGTTGCACTATGGGATTCATGCAGAAGACTGACATATTATCATGATTATTGCATTCCAGCGCTTTTTCATGTTTCTGTAGGTAGAGGGCTGCAGTCAGTAACTGTAGTGGTGGACGGTCTGTGACGTGGTAGTGATAGGAGACTGCTGTTTTTTTATTACTGAGCTTGCTAAACATGAACTGCAGTTTCTTGACATGTTAATTATGATTAATACCTAAGTTTAGTTAAAGATAAAGTACAATTTGTGTGAATTGAAAGGTAAGCAGTGGTGGAAGTGGGGTGTATATGGTAGTAGGCCATACCGATACTTCTCGTACTGCCTTCATTGTAAAATAATAAAATTCTATTCACTTGTTTACATTCTCATTACATTTTTCATACCACCACTTCTAAACTTCCACTTCGACCACTGAGCTTAATATTCATCGTATGGAACATATGACCAGCATAATTCCATTCACTTGTTTACATTCTCCACAGTGTGATGCAGGGTAATGATAAAGGAGGGCACAGTGTGATAAGAGGGACAATAATGAGGGGCCGCATGGTGATGCAGGAGGAACAGCGTAATGTGCGGCGGCACATAGCTTACCCTTCTACTTAACTATAGGAGTATATTCTATGCTAAAAAAAATTATAATGCTATGGATTGTTTCAGAGGGGTGTGGGGGGCTGGGGGAGGGTGTGGTGGGCTGGGGGGGGGGGCATGTGGGGGGGGGGCCAAACCAATATCTTGCCTAGGGCACCATGAGGTCTAAATCTGGCTCTGCCCTGGACTAAGTATAGAAAAACTAAAAGCTGGAATCTGATGGCTCTCAAATTCATAAACTAATCAAGGATTCTAATTTCACAAAATGTGTGAATGGTGTTGAAGCTTCTGTCTGGTTCTTGTTGTCAAGAACTTCTTGTGTAACCAAAAAGCAGACAATTATGAAGAACTGGTATAAAACATGGTCACAAACTTTAAAAATTTTGGTACTAATATTAGCATTAAGTTGCACTTTACCATAGTCATTTACACAGATTTCCAGATAATCTTGGTGATTTTAAAGAGCAACAAGGGGAGAGGTCTCATCAAGATATTAAGGTGATTGAGGAAATGTATAAAGGCAGATGGGACAGATACCTTGTCGCGGTTCTGTGCTAAAGGCTGGAAATGACAGCTATGGAGCCCGGAGAATGGTGAAAACATAACAGTTTATCGAGCAAACATAGTCCAGAATAGTTCAGGAAAGGTACAAACCAGTTATAGCCGAGACTGATCAACAGATCTCTGGGAATGGCTGGAAGCAGGTAAATAACAGAGATTTCGGCAGGTACAAGTGAACTACTTGAGTGAGATGAAACCTGGAACAGGGATGACAGCTAGCAGCCTGCAGTAGTCCATGAAAACAGGAATAGTAACAAGAGCAACAATGACAACAACAACATCAATGACTAAGCTGTGGGAGGATGGCATAAATAGGAAGAAAACAAGTGCAGCAACTAACAGAAGCAGAAGGTTAACCTCTGCTAGTGAGGGAAGAGGCAAGGGTACAATAGCAGTGCCTCTGGTGAGTAGGAGGTACTGCAAGGCTAATACCAAGTCCAAAATAGTCCAGAGGGTTAATTTATCAAGCTGCGGGTTTAAAAAGAGGAGATGTTGCCTATAGCAACCAATCAGATTCTAGTTATCATTTATTTAGTACATTCTACAAAATGGCAGCTAGAATCTGATTGGTTGCTATAGACAACACTTTTTGAAACCCGCAGCTTGATAAATTTATTCCCAGAGACAGGAGCTGCTGAGACAAAACAGCACTCTAAGGCAATGCTGCAGTGCAGGGGAAGCAGATCCTGACACATATGATGGCTGACTATTGCTGGAGCCTCCAACAAGATTGTCCTGATAACACACATAAAAAAAATAATTCAAACAGGGTTTTGCTTAGAGATGAGCGCACTCGGATTTCTGAAATCCGAGCCCACCCGAACGTTGCCGATCCGAGTCGGATCCGAGACAGATCCGGGTATTGGCGCCAAATTCAAATCTGAAACTGAGGCTCTGACTCATAATCCCGTTGTCGGATCTCGCGATACTCGGATCCTATAAATTCCCCGCTAGTCGCCGCCATCTTCACTCGGGCATTGATCAGGGTAGAGGGAGGGTGTGTTAGGTGGTCCTCTGTCCTGGTAGATCTCGTGCTTTGCTGTTTAGTTCTGTGCTGTGCTGTGCTGTGCTGTGCTGTGTTCTGCAGTATCAGTCCAGTGGTGCTGTGTGCTGTGCTCTGTCCTTCTGAGGTCAGTGGTGCTGCTGGGTCCTGTGCTGTGTCCTGTTCAGTCCAGTGGTGCTGTGTCCTGTGCTCTGTGCTTCTAAGGGCATAGTTATTTCCCCAATATTCCCCTGTGTTTAAAAAAATAAAAAAAAGTTATTTAAAAAAATACCAAAAACTAATTTAATTTTTTTTAATTACCACAAAATTTGCACAACCAATCCTGCAGTATAAGCCCATTGGTACTGCAATATTACCAAGTTCACACATTCAGCAGTAAAAGTCCAGTGGTACTGCAATATTACAAAGTTCACACATTCTGCAGTATCAGTCCAGTGGTGCTGTGTCCTGTGCTCTGTCCTGCTGAGTTCCGTAGTGCTGCTGGGTCCTGTGCCGTGTCCTGTTCAGTCCAGTGGTGCTGTGTCCTGTGCTCTGTGCTTCTAAGGGCATAGTTATTTCCCCATTATTCCCAAGTTTTTAAAAAATAAAAAAAAAGTAAAAAAAAATAAAAAATTAAAAATTAAAAAAAATATATATAATTATAACCAAATTTGCAAAACCAATCCAGCAGTATAAGTCCATTGGTACTGCAATATTACCAAGTTCACACATTCTGCAGTATCTTGTGCTACATATAATGGAGACCAAAAATTTGGAGGATAAAGTAGGGAAAGATCAAGACCCACTTCCTCCTAATGCTGAAGCTGCTGCCACTAGTCATGACATAGACGATGAAATGCCATCAACGTCGTCTTCCAAGCCCGATGCCCAATCTCGTAGTACCGGGCATGTAAAATCCAAAAAGCCCAAGTTAAGAAAAAGTAGCAAAAAGAGAAACTTAAAATCATCTGAGGAGAAACGTAAAGTTGCCAATATGCCATTTACGACACGGAGTGGCAAGGAACGGCTTAGGCCCTGGCCCGTGTTCATGACTAGTGGTTCAGCTTCACCCACGGATCTTAGCCCTCCTCCTCCTCCCCCCCCCCCTACAAAAAATTGAAGAGAGTTATGCTGTCAGCAACAAAACAGCAAACAACTCTGCCTTCTAAAGAGAAATTATCACAAATCCACAAGGCGAGTCCAAGGATGTTGGTGGTTGTCAAGCCTGACCTTCCCATCACTGTACGGGAAGAGGTGGCTCGGGAGGAGGCTATTGATGATGTAGCTGGCGCTGTGGAGGAACTTGATGATGAGGATGGTGATGTGGTTATTGTAAATGAGGCACCAGGGGGGGAAACAGCTGATGTCCATGGGATGAAAAAGCCCATCGTCATGCCTGGTCAGAAGACCAAAAAATGCACCTCTTCGGTCTGGAGTTATTTTTATCCAAATCCAGTCAACCAATGTATGGCCATATGTAGCTTATGTAAAGCTCAAATAAGCAGGGGTAAGGATCTTGCCCACCTAGGAACATCCTCCCTTATACGTCACCTGAATAACCTTCATAGTTCAGGGGTTAGTTCAGGAACTGGGGCTAGGACCCTCATCGGTACAGGGACACCTAAATCCCGTGGTCCAGTTGGATACACACCAGCAACACCCTCCTCGTCAACTTCCTCCACAATCTCCATCAGATTCAGTCCTGCAGCCCAAGTCAGCAGCCAGACTGAGTCCTCCTCAATACGGGATTCATCCGAGGAATCCTGCAGCGGTACGCCTACTACTGCCACTGCTGCTGTTGCTGCTGTTAGTCGGTCATCTTCCCAGAGGGGAAGTCGTAAGACCGCTACATCTTTCACAAAACAATTGACCGTCCAACAGTCGTTTGCCATGACCACAAAATACGATAGTAGTCACCCTATTGCAAAGCGTATAACTGCGGCTGTAACTGCAATGTTGGTGTTAGACGTGCGCCCGGTGTCCGCCATCAGTGGAGTGGGATTTAGAGGGTTGATGGAGGTATTGTGTCCCCGGTACCAAATCCCGTCGAGATTCCACTTCACTAGGCAGGCGATACCAAAAATGTACAGAGAAGTACGATCAAGTGTCCTCAGTGCTCTAAAAAATGCGGTTGTACCCACTGTCCACTTAACCACGGACATGTGGACAAGTGGTTCTGGGCAAACGAAGGACTATATGACTGTGACAGCCCACTGGGTAGATGCATCCCCTTCCGCAGCAACAGCAACAGCTGCATCAGTAGCAGCAACTACAAAATGGCTGCTCGTGCAAAGGCAGGCAACATTGTGTATTACAGGCTTTAATAAGAGGCACAACGCTGACAACATATAAGAGAAAATGAGGGAAATTATCTCCCAGTGGCTTACCCCACTTAGACTCTCATGGGGATTTGTGGTGTCAGACAATGCCAGTAACATTGTGCGGGCATTAAATATGGACAATTTCCAGCACGTCCCATGTTTTGCCCACACCATTAATTTGGTGGTGCAGCATTACTTCAAGAGTGACAGGGGTGTGCAGGAGATGCTTGCGGTGGCGCGCAAAATTGCTGGACACTTTCGGCATTCAGCCAGTGCCTACCGCAGACTAGAGGCACATCAAAAAAGCATGAACCTGCCCTGCCATCACCTCAAACAAGAGGTTGTGACGCGCTGGAACTCCACCCTCTATATGCTGCAGAGGATGGAGGAGCAGCAAAAGGCCATTTAGGCCTACACAGCCACCTACGACATAGGCAAAGGAGTGGGGATGCGCCTCAGTCAAGCGCAGTGGAGACTGATTTCCGTGTTGTGCAAGGTTCTGCAGCCATTTGAACTTGCCACACGAAAAGTCAGTTCCGACACTGCCAGCTTGAGTCAGGTCATTCCCCTGATCAGGCTGTTGCAGAAGCAGCTGGAGAAAGTGAGGGAGGAGCTGGTAAGCCATTGCGATTACACCAAGCATGTAGCTCTTGTGGATGTAGCCCTTCGTACGCTTTGCCAGGATCCGAGGGTGGTCACTCTTTTAAAGTCAGAGGAATACATTCTGGCCACCGTGCTCGATCCTCGGTTTAAAGCATATGTTGTGTCTCTGTTTTCGGCGGACACAAGTCTACAGCGGTGCAAAGACCTGCTGGTCAGGAGATTGTCCTCTGAAGAGGACCGTGACATGCCAACAGCTCCACCCTCATTTTCTTCCACATCTATGGCTGCAAAGAAAAAGCTCAGTTTTCCCAAAAGAGGCACTGGCGGGGATGCTGATAACATCTGGTCCGGACTGAAGGACCTGCCAACCATTGCAGACATGTCTACTCTCGCTACAGTGGATGCTGTCACAATAGAAAAAATTGTGGATGATTACTTTGCTGACACCATCCAAGTAGACATGTCAGACAGTCCATATTGTTACTGACAGGAAAAAAAGGCAGTTTGGAAGCCCCTGTACAAACTCCAGTGTGTACTCGGAAAGAGTTTTTAGTGCAGCGGGGAACCTGGTCAGTGAGCGGCGAAGGAGGTTGCTTCCTCATAACGTTGAAAAAATGATCTTTATAAAAATGAATAATCAATTCCTCAATGAAGTACAGCACTGCCCTCCCAGATACTACAGAGGGACCTGTGGTTGTGGAGTCCAGCGGGGACGAATTGATAATGTGTGATGAGGAGGAAGTACACACTGTAGGGGGAGAGGAATCAGAGGTTGAGTATGAGGACGACATCTTGCCTCAGTAGAGCCTGTTTAGTCTGTACAGGGAGAGATGAATAGCTTTTTTGGTGTGGGGGCCCAAACAAACCAATCATTTCAGCCAAAGTTGTTTGGTAGGCCCTGTCGCTGAAATGATTGGTTTGTTAAAGTGTGCATGTCCTATTTCAACAACATAAGGGTGGGTGTGAGGGCCCAAGGACAATTCCATCTTGGAACTTTTTTTTTTGCATTATATGACCAATCAACAGTCGTTTGCCATGTTCAAAAAGTAAAACCAAATTTAAACAAATTCAAGAAATTAAACCAAAAGTAAAATGCCCTGTCATAATTTAAAACAAGAGGTATTGACGTGCTCTAAAACTACTGTATTGTTGTTTATATTTTATAAACACTACACTTGAAAGCTTGAGTCTTTCAATAAAAAAGTAACTGTCCATTGCACGAATATTTGCAACAGTGACAATTTTAGGGTTAAGAAAGTCAACTAATAACACTTCGACGCTGTCTGTCTTTATAAACACTACACTTGGAAGTTGGAGGAGGTATTGTGGCCCCGGCACCAAATTTACTACCGGGGCCACTCCACTGTGCAGTCCATATTTAGGTGTATCAGATATTAAACAACGTTGACAGTTGATGCCCAATTTTTTAATTATATTGTGGCCTCGGTACCAAATTGTGTACCGTGGCCACCACACTACGCAGTCCATACCCTTTTTTGGTGGAATTCTGACCCGTGGAGGGTTTTTTAATTATATTGTGGCCTCGGTACCAAATTGTGTACCGGGGCCACCACACTACGCAGTCAAGATAGATAGATACGTATCATAGATAAAGTACATTCAGTGGTGTGGGGCAAATTGAAAAATATTCAAAATGCACTGACATTATCAAAAACAAGAGGTTGTCACACGCTAAAACTCCAACATGTATATGATGGAGAGGATGGAGGAGCAGCCGTATGTGCAGTGTAATGCAGACCTGTTGAAGGTTTTTTATATATTTTATTGTGGTGCCCAGTGCCCACTCCTCTACGCAGTCCAGATACATTTATTGGTGCGAATCATAAAAGTTCAGGGTTTTTAATATATATTGTGGTGACCCACTCCTCTACGCAGTCCAGGTACATTTATTGGTGCGAATCATACAAGTTGATGGTTTTCTTATTATATATATTGTGGTGACCCACTCCTCTACGCAGTCCAGGTACATTTATTGGTGCGAATCATACAAGTTGATGGTTTTCTTATTATATATATTGTGGTGACCCACTCCTCTACGCAGTCCAGGTACATTTATTGGTGCGAATCATACAAGTTGATGGTTTTCTTATTATATATATTGTGGTGACCCACTCCTCTACGCAGTCCAGATACATTTATTGGTGCGAATCATAAAAGTTCAGGGTTTTTAATATATATTGTGGTGACCCACTCCTCTACGCAGTCCAGGTACATTTATTGGTGCGAATCATACAAGTTCAGGGTTTTTAATATATATTGTGGTGACCCACTCCTCTACGCAGTCCAGGTACATTTATTGGTGAGAATCATACAAGTTCAGGGTTTTTAATATATATTGTGGTGACCCACTCCTCTACGCAGTCCAGGTACATTTATTGGTGCGAATCATACAAGTTGATGGTTTTCTTATTATATATATTGTGGTGACCCACTCCTCTACACAGTCCAGATACATTTATTGGTGCGAATCATAAAAGTTCAGGGTTTTTAATATATATTGTGGTGACCCACTCCTCTACGCAGTCCAGGTACATTTATTGGTGCGAATCATACAAGTTCAGGGTTTTTAATATATATTGTGGTGACCCACTCCTCTACGCAGTCCAGGTACATTTATTGGTGCGAATCATACAAGTTCAGGGTTTTTAATATATATTGTGGTGACCCACTCCTCTACGCAGTCCAGGTACATTTATTGGTGCGAATCATACAAGTTGATGGTTTTCTTATTATATATATTGTGGTGACCCACTCCTCTACGCAGTCCAGATACATTTATTGGTGCGAATCATAAAAGTTCAGGGTTTTTAATATATATTGTGGTGACCCACTCCTCTACGCAGTCCAGGTACATTTATTGGTGTGAATCATACAAGTTCAGGGTTTTTAATATATATTGTGGTGACCCACTCCTCTACGCAGTCCAGGTACATTTATTGGTGCGAATCATACAAGTTCAGGGTTTTTAATATATATTGTGGTGACCCACTCCTCTACGCAGTCCAGGTACATTTATTGGTGCGAATCATACAAGTTGATGGTTTTCTTATTATATATATTGTGGTGACCCACTCCTCTACGCAGTCCAGATACATTTATTGGTGCGAATCATAAAAGTTCAGGGTTTTTAATATATATTGTGGTGACCCACTCCTCTACGCAGTCCAGGTACATTTATTGGTGCGAATCATACAAGTTCAGGGTTTTTAATATATATTGTGGTGACCCACTCCTCTACGCAGTCCAGGTACATTTATTGGTGAGAATCATACAAGTTCAGGGTTTTTAATATATATTGTGGTGACCCACTCCTCTACGCAGTCCAGGTACATTTATTGGTGCGAATCATAAAAGTTGATGGTTTTCTTATTATATATATTGTGGTGACCCACTCCTCTACGCAGTCCAGATACATTTATTGGTGCGAATCATAAAAGTTCAGGGTTTTTAATATATATTGTGGTGACCCACTCCTCTACGCAGTCCAGGTACATTTATTGGTGCGAATCATACAAGTTCAGGGTTTTTAATATATATTGTGGTGACCCACTCCTCTACGCAGTCCAGGTACATTTATTGGTGCGAATCATACAAGTTCAGGGTTTTTAATATATATTGTGGTGACCCACTCCTCTACGCAGTCCAGGTACATTTATTGGTGCGAATCATACAAGTTCAGGGTTTTTAATATATATTGTGGTGACCCACTCCTCTACGCAGTCCAGGTACATTTATTGGTGCGAATCATACAAGTTGATGGTTTTCTTATTATATATATTGTGGTGACCCACTCCTCTACGCAGTCCAGATACATTTATTGGTGCGAATCATAAAAGTTCAGGGTTTTTAATATATATTGTGGTGACCCACTCCTCTACACAGTCCAGGTACATTTATTGGTGCGAATCATACAAGTTCAGGGTTTTTAATATATATTGTGGTGACCCACTCCTCTACGCAGTCCAGGTACATTTATTGGTGCGAATCATACAAGTTCAGGGTTTTTAATATATATTGTGGTGACCCACTCCTCTACGCAGTCCAGGTACATTTATTGGTGCGAATCATACAAGTTCAGGGTTTTTAATATATATTGTGGTGACCCACTCCTCTACGCAGTCCAGGTACATTTATTGGTGCGAATCATACAAGTTGATGGTTTTCTTATTATATATATTGTGGTGACCCACTCCTCTACGCAGTCCAGATACATTTATTGGTGCGAATCATAAAAGTTCAGGGTTTTTAATATATATTGTGGTGACCCACTCCTCTACGCAGTCCAGGTACATTTATTGGTGCGAATCATACAAGTTCAGGGTTTTTAATATATATTGTGGTGACCCACTCCTCTACGCAGTCCAGGTACATTTATTGGTGCGAATCATACAAGTTCAGGGTTTTTAATATATATTGTGGTGACCCACTCCTCTACGCAGTCCAGGTACATTTATTGGTGCGAATCATACAAGTTGATGGTTTTCTTATTATATATATTGTGGTGACCCACTCCTCTACGCAGTCCAGAAAGATACCTCGTTGCAACGTTTTGGACTAATAACTATATTGTGAGGTGTTCAGAATACACTGTAAATTAGTGGAAATGCTTGTTATTGAATGTTATTGAGGTTACTAATAGCATAGGAGTGAAAATAAGCCCAAAAACTTGATTTTTAAACTTTTTATGTTTTTTCCAAAAAAAATCCGAATCCAAAACCTTAAATCCGAACCGAGACCTTTCGTCAAGTGTTTTGCGAGACAAATCCGAACCCCAAAAATAATGAAAATCCGGATCCAAAAGACAAAACACGAGACCTCAAAAGTCGCCGGTGCACATCCCTAGTTTTGCTATGCATTTATTGCAATGATCCAAATCAGCTTACTATGTCTATCTGTTATTATACACAATAAAATTCTAATATGTATTTCATGTCTTTACTTTTTTATGACTTGAGACAATTTCGATGCAATTTGTAAGGAGCTCTGTCTGACCATTACATTGTTTGCATTTTTATGTTTTATCAATGGGGTATAAATTATCTAAAAAATTAGAGGCAATCTAGCAAAACTGATGCCATATTCTGAATTAGCACCACAAAGTTACCCGAAAAGCACTCTTAAGATTGGCAATAAAATCAATGTAGACCAGTGAAATACACATTCTACTAGAACCTCCAACCTACTCTCCCAGTGGACTGACTCCTCTACTCATCTGGATGGCCAGTGCCTTGATTTGTCGTTTTCTCCAGACTATGCTCAGTTTCTGATTTTCTTAAGACTCCTTTTCCTCCCCCTCTCAGATAAGTGCCTAAACAGCTACAAGCTCCCCACCATTATTTTAAACTCTCTGCTGTCAAACTCTATGCCCTAAGAAATCTTAACTCTATTAATTTTCAACTGCTTTCCATCTCTCTGCAATACCTTCTCATCCCAATTTCTACATTCTCTGCTCCAAATTTAGCAATAATGCATTTTAACCAAACCATAAAATCAGGAATTGATCAAGTGGCTCCAGTTAATCTTCACACTCAGGGCTAGAGTTACTAAGCTGCGGGTTTGAAAAAGTGGGGATGTTGCCTATAGCAACCAATCACATTCTAGATTTCATTTATTTAGTACCTTCTACAAAATGATAGCTAGAATCTGATTGGTTGCTATAGGCAACATCCCCACTTTTTCAAACCCGCAGCTTAGTAAATCTAGCCCTCAGTGTCGACTTAAATGTCATCCATGGCATACTGAAGAAACATGACATCTTCAAAAACTTTTTCACAAAGCAGAGTGTAATTGGCATAAATTTTGCACCTATAATGATTTCCTCACATATATTGCTATCAAGTTACATTCAAAATGCTCTAGACACTGCCAAACAAACATATTTCCAATCTCTGATCTGTGCTCAGGCTTCTAACACCAAATGCCTTTTTAATACATCTAAATATCTTCTCAACCTTCCCCACTCAAACTCTCTGACTACTACAACTACGTACTTCAAAGACAAGAATGATAAGATTCTTCAACAAACTGCCAGCTTAATTATGTCCATACACCCTCTAGCACCTTCTCTTAGTTTGACCACACAAATGAAGATGAAGTATCTAATCTCTTCTTATATTTTTAGCCTACTACCTGTCCCCTTATTTCTACATTCTCACAAATCAATAGGTCCCTGTGACAGGATAGACCGCCTATGCCACACTGTCTGTTGGGTTTCGGGGGATCGGTTTGGCTTGCCTTGCCGCCGTCCTATTTTCATTATCTTAAATATGCCCCCTCTTATTACAGTAGGAGGAGCCTGCTGCCACCACTAAGCTACTACACTGGCACCTAGAACCGCTTGCTTCTGGGTAACGGTCACTGCTCCGCCACGTCTGAAATATTTAATCAGATTTCAGGATGTTATCTAATCTTGCATCTAACACAATTTAACTTACAGAAGTCAATTTGTGAGTTCCTAAAACTTTGCATGTGATTAAACTAAAAATGCATGTGATTTCATGCATACTGTTGAAGAGACAGAGGAAACAGCAAGTCTAAATAAACCTTCCTGTGCCTTCAGGTTATAAGATGTATTGGACACTCACACATCAAAAGGTCTAATTAACATGAGATTAACATGAGGTCCTTCAGACAGTTGCAGAATACACATTTCCACCCCTGGCATAGGCCTCAGAAATAAATACATTACCTATACCAAAGTACATACATAAAGAATAAGTAGATTTCTAATACACAGTATCAAGAATCAGTACATTTCTAACAATATAAATTGGCACACAGTGCTAATAATTTAAATATATTATTACAATAAGTTATTTAGAAGTGATCCAGCCACAGTGCCCGTCTCCAGTGCTCATCCCAACCTTAACTAAAATCTGTAATCTCTATCTCTCTTATAGGATTTTTCCATCATTATTCATGCATGCAGTGATCTCTCCTAATCTAAAAAAAACAGAATTCAGACCCAAATTGTCTCTCAAATTACCATCCCGATTAGCTGATCAAATTACTCAACCATCCTTTAACCTCCCTAGGGTACGCTATTGCCACCCTCTACACAGTTCACATAAGACATGCATGTGTTCTTTCTATACTCAATCAATCCCCTGACCACCATTGCTATGTGACTGGATTATATAGCTTTGACCAAATGGGCTTACTTCACCACCTGGTCTGCAGGAGGAGATGAAAGGAGCGATGTTCTTCCAGCACAGTTTATCTTTGTTTTGTTTTCACCATCAGTCACCGACTGTTAATGACCACTCCTACTGGTGTCACTTTGCCACCAGACACTCGCCGTCTGCAAATGCCAGCTGCACAATAGTTGTCAGAGAATCTGATTGCCACCACTGAGCTCCTTTGCAGCACCCAGAACTTCTGGGGTAGCTGGTATAGCCGCTGTAATGCCTCTTTTCTGTGGACTGGCTGGTACCTCCTGAAGGCCTACAATGGGTGAGGACTGCTGGAGAGCGTGCAGAGTTTTGACACATAGACACTGAATTAAACACCGTGACAGCCATGGAACGGATTAGAGTGTAAGCTCTTATCTGTTGGTCACAGGATACAGCAGGTAATATTTGCAGGCAGAATCTTCAAGCAGTGATGGTTTATTGCTCAAGATTCCTACGTAGACTTTCTATACACCATTTTAGGTACTGGTGGTAATCTAGAAGTTACAGATGGAATTATACATTACATGGTCAAACAGAGCGCTTTTTATACAGATTCTGACACAAATACTGGCAGGGTGTAAACTAGCCACTTTTTCCGACCAGGCACCGAAATGTCTGAAATATTACATTAGATATGTACCATCCAGATGTGATATATCCTCTAAATGTGGAATTAGCACGATTTTAGGCTAGGTACACACTGGAGGTTTTTTAGCCAATTATCAGGTCAATCACCCGATAAACGACTGCTTGGCCACATATCGTGTGTATACTTATACGATGAACAACAGTCGTTCCAAAGTGCTGATTGTCGTTTCATTCGGTTGGTCATACTGTTTAATAATCTCGTTCCAATCACCTTCCGATCATGTAATGTATATGCATTCACGATCTCAATATAGTTTACAGAGTCATAGTCTTTTCAGCTGATGCCAGCAATGAACATGAACGTGACTAAATGTAGAGAGTGCTGTAGATAAAATAATTTGTTTGTTCGTTCTGAGACTGAATATTTAATTTCAGAGTCACAGAAACCCGCAAAATTTGTTATGACATGTGGATAGCTATAATGAGGCGGTTAATCAGTGTGACAGGAATGAACGAATGAATGCATATTGTGCTGTCATTCTCTAAACGACTGACTATAGGACCAGAAGAAGAGCACAGATCTGATAGTAAATCATGTGCACTATGTATGCATGAATCACTCTTCAGTCATTGGTATTATCATTGTAGATAACAGATTGGTCTGAAAATTCTCCAGTGTGTATCTACCCTTAAACTTTAACACAATTTACATCAATTTCCTAAATTAAATGCTGGATGCATTATTTATGTAGTTTGTCTATCTTTTTAACAAGACAGGACGATAGGCAACAACCTCCTGCTGGGCATTCAGTCTAAAGCATAGGTTTGTCACTTCTGAGATTAAAGACTTTTTAGCATTTCCTGTCTTCAGTAAATCAGTTTTACTCTAACCTAACATAATACATTAGAAATACATTTCTTATACAGAAATACAACACAATATAAATAAAAGTACATTTGCAATGATATACAGCAGTGCACTGCACCCCTAATTAAAATAAATATCTACAAAAGTTTCTACGTGATCCAGCCACAATAGCCCACTAAGCACGTAAGTAGTCAGAGTTGCTAACCATAAGTGTGGGGGGATTACGGGTGCCCGGAATCTCACCTCCATACCAAGAATACTGTTTAAATATATAGCCTATACATTCTCCCCATCCAGTTCTAGCACTACAGAAGTACTTGCACAGTACAATGAGATTTGTAGACTTTTCCATATATGTAATAATTGTTCTATGTGGTGTATGCGTAATTCTGAATATGTAGTATACATACATACATAACTTCATATAATATGAATACTTTGAGCAATTTTCAAAGGTGAAAATCCTGTATTTGACCCTGAAATATACAATTAGTCAAATGTTTGTCTGTCAGTAAGAAGAAATAGTGATCAGCAAAAATAAAAGTTCCCTTCTGGCAATACTAAATTATACATAACATATACCACTTCAATGGTTGTGAGCAAGAACAGAATTATCCACCCAACCTTTTCAGTATTTGATCACATTATTCTTCAATATGCTATTACTTTTTAGAATTATATAATGTTTCTGTAAAAAATGCTGGCAGTCAATTTTTTTTAAATGATCAGAAAACATTTTCAAGGATTAGCAACCCTTAATTAGAGTTGACCAAAGAAAAATGGAGGATCTCATTGAAAATACACCACCCTCTGTTACTTCTGATAGGGACAGTCTAATACAGATGAGATATGTCCCTGGGGTTTCCTTTGCCCCCCCCCCCCCCCCCCCCCCCCCATAGGCTGTATTGGATAGTTAACATTATTTATTAACCTTTATTTATATAATGTCAACATATTATTATTTAAAGAGAATGTTTAATCTTTCACATCAGTTCCTACCCCAGTGGAACTTGCACTCTAAATGATCAAACACACACACTAACATTAACCTACGAATATGTTTTTGGGCACTATTACAAAAGGATTCCAGATATAAGCTTATACAAGCTTGAAATTATCATCACTTCACTTATTCATAAACCACCCATTGATGCATCTTTTCCAGTGAGATAATAACTTGTCTCTAATATCCTCTTTGCATCTTTCAACTTTTCAGATGTTTGCTATAAGTGTACCACAGAAGAATGGTGGTTAGCATTGCTGCCTCACAGTGCTGGGTTCATGGGTTCCATTCCGACTAGGGCCCTATCTGTGTGGAGTTAGTATGTGGTCTCTGTGTTTGCATGGGTTTCTTCCTAAACTCAAAATATATACTGATTGGTTAATTGGCTTCTGACATAACCCTCATAAGTGTGTGTGTGTGGTAGGGAATATAGATTGTAAGCTTGACAAGGGCAGAGACTGATTGTATGATTAAATATTCTTTGTAAAGCACTTCATATTATGTATATAATGTACATAATAATACTCACTTAACTCACTTACACTCAGCTTGATCCCCTACAATTTAGTTTCTGCTAACTGCACATTACTGAAACTGCTGTTTTCAATGGTCTTGCTGGCAAAACGTATTGTTTCCCACTAATTCTCCTGGATTTGTGTGCTGCCTTTGATATGATTGGATACCGCCTTCACATCCAAATTCTGCACTTTTCTAATGTGATAGACAACACCATACCTTGTTTTTCTTATATTTCACTAGTCACAACTTTAACAGATTCCATTTTAACACAATCAGCGCAGCCGATCAGCATACTCTGCCTGCCTGTCAGCCGCATTTCAATGCCATGAATAAGCTGATGACACTCATCTTTATACTTCTTCCCATGAACTTTTGATTGCTCTTCTAGCCTACATTGCTGGTTATCTTTAGTTCTCCATGATGTCTTCCCTCTCCACGCAACCTCTCTGTTATTCCCACCCAGTGGTCAAAGTGGAAATTTAGAAGTGGTGGTATGAAAAATTCAATGGGAATGTAGGTGAATGAAATTTGATAGTTTTACAATAAAGGCAGTATGAGAAGTGACGGTATGGCATACCACCATATACACCCCCACTTTGACCACTGTTCCCACTTTCTATTAAGATTCTCCCCAAAACTTCTCTATTCTGTTATCCAGGCACAGCGCTCCCATTAGGCAAGGTTAGGCACTTGCCTAGGGCGCCGGGCTCTGGAGGGCGCCACAGATTAAAAATTTCTTTAAAACTGTGCGGTGACCGCTGACCATACCTTTCACAGCCGCCGCACAGCTTCACATACATCCACAGGGAGGGGGGGAGGGACTATTGCTCACCACCACCGCCGCCTCTCTGCTCCGTCTCCTCCCCTCCACTCACTGACTGACTGTCGGGCGTGACATCATCATCACGGCCCGACAGTGTCAGTGAGTGGAGGGGAGCAGACGGAGCAGAGAGGAGGCAAGTTAGAAGCAGGTAAGAAAAGACGCACATCTTCAAAATCGGCGCCCCCACCCTGCACACTTACACACTATTTTGTAAATGTGCAGGGTGGGGGCGCCGATTTTGTAAATGTGCCTAGGGCGCCACGGACCCTAGCACCGGCCCTGCTGTTACCAATACTCGTATCAAAAACCACACCACCAGCCCATTGTCTATGGGTCACTTTTGATTCCAACCTGTAATTCTCTCTCCCATGCAAGCACTATAAAAACAAAAACAGGGCAGCAAGGTGGCTAAGTGGTTAGCAGTTCTGCCTCACAGCACTGGGGTCATGAGTTCAATTCCCGACCATGGCCTTATCTGTGTGGAGTTTGTATGTTCTCCCCATGTTTGCGTGGGTTTCCTCCTGGTGCTCCGGTATCTTCCCACACGCCAAAAACATACTAGTAGGCTAATTGGCTCTTGCCCCTAGTCTCTCCGTCTGTCTGTGTGCGTATGTTAGGGAATTTAGACTGTAAGCTATATAAATAAATGATGATGATCTCTCATATCTGTTTTTACCTTCCTAAAGATACTGTTTAAGATGATAATTCATGCCCTAATTACTTCCTTGATCATGTAAACTGTTTACTGATTAGCTTAACTATCACTAAGCTATTTTTGCTTGCATCAATTTTGAATGAGACTGTTTACTAAGTTTCCCTTCTAACAGGGTCACACTTGACATGCTGCAGCCTTTTCACAATCTTTACACTGGCTGTCTGATGATAGAAAGTGCAATTCTGAATCCTAGCAGAAACAAATTCCTCAACAATGCTGCAAGTGTCTATCTTTCTTCTTATCTTATTACATTTCCGGCTTCAAAATATATCTCATGTTAAGCAAATTCTTTGGACATTCTTCCTCATCCTATCATACTGTCCCATAACTTTCACATTTGCAGAGAAGCTAGTAACAGTCCCTATCTGCCCTTCTCTACGCACACTACCAATACTGCTCTTTTCTATTTTGCCATCCCTAAAGTACTTTACTTCTGTGTCTAGACACAAACCAGTTGTGTGGCCAGTAGACACAGTACTCCTAAGCAAAAGAGGCTGTTACATCCCTTTACAATAATATGATTAACATATGCTCTTGTAGCTTATATGGCAATTCCAAGAGAGCTGAGAGGGAGGTGTAGTTGATACATTTCAGAATAAATTCAGAAAATGGCCTCACAACATTATCTCTAGCCACAATGGTGGTAGACCAGGCTAATGCACAACGCAATGCTAGACAGAGTTTGTCACAGTAGTCAGTCAGGATTCCTAGTATGAATCACCACGGAGAGTAATGTGAAATGGAACAAAGTGGTTTATTTTCAACACAGGTCATACAGGTGAAATGGAGATGCAGAAATGATAAGGCAACTAATACAAGTCCATAGAAACAGTTGAAATAGGCCCACCCACTGTTTGTTAACTGCAGGTACCGGTTAGACAGAGTAAGCAGGTCAGGCTGGGAAGCTAGAGACTCTGGCATTCCAAGGTATACTGTGGACTGCAGAAACATGATGTGAAGTGCAGGTACAAATAGATTGGCTTACCAGGTAGTAGCAACAGTCTGCAGGCACAGAGAGACTGGAGGTCCAGATTAAGCTTAGAAGCTTGTGAGCCGAAGCAGGGCCGGATTTACCGCTAAGCAACCTAGGCACCTGCCTAGGGCCTAGCGGCTCTCTGGGGGCCCAGATGGGGGGGGAAGGTTGCGAATCGGGGGAGGGGCTGGTGTTAGAGCGAGGGGTATAGGCTGTAGTGGCTAAATCCCCTGCAGCCTAGTTACCTTGTCACATCAATATGACATCACAGTGTCATGTGATCGCAGCGGTCACATGGTACACTGTGTTAGGCGGGCTGCTTGAAGTCTATGGCAGCTGTGCAGGAGCTTCAATAATTTCTGTTCCTGTAAAAAAAAAGAAGGTAAGAACAAGAAGGTATGTGTGTGGCTGCGTGTAGCTGCAGGGCACAGGGGGGGCATGTGTGTGCGGCTGCGTTTAGCTGCAGGGCACAGGGGGGGCATGTGTGTGTGGCTGCGTGTAGCTGCAGGGCACAGGGGGGCATGTGTGTGTGTGTGAAGCTGCAGGGCACAGGGGGGGGCATGTGTGTGTGTGAAGCTGCAGGGCACAGGGGGGGGGCATGTGTGTGTGAAGCTGCAGGGCACAGAGGGGGCATGTGTGTGTGTGAAGCTGCAGGGCACAGGGGGGGCATGTTTGTGTGTGAAGCTGCAGGGCACAGAGGGGGCATGTGTGTGTGTGTGTGTGCGTGTGTGTGTGAAGCTGCAGGGTACAGGGGGGGCATGTGTGTGTGTGTGAAGCTGCAGGGCACAGGGGGGGCATGTGTGTGTGTGTGTGTGTGTGTGTGTGTTAAATATGATTTTTTGTTAAGGCCTCATAAGGCCTTTGTTCTGCCATTTTATTGTAACTTGCATAGAAATATTATTTGCTAGAAGAGATTATTAATTTTTCTGCTGATGTGAGCCTGTGCCCTTGAAGTTGAGCTGATAGAGAACGCCAAAATAAATGTAACAAAATATGAGACAATGAACATTTTCATATCCAGCTGGCAGTATGGGAGCTGTGCCCCTGATGTTGCACATACCGTGTTTCCCCGATAATAAGACACTGTCTTATTTTTTTCGAAGGGCAAAAAATTGTATAGGGCTTATTTTCGGGGTAGGTCTTATTCTAATTAACATTGACAGCAATTTCAATAAACAGGTAATTATGAACAAAAAATCCTACCTTTATTCAAAAATGGTCATGTCATCTTCTTCAACAACATCATCATAAGTGTCCATACCCCGAATTCCGGCCTGGATTTCTTGCGCCTCCATTTTCTGCAGAAGAAGTGGACCCAATCTGTCATGTCCAGCAATATAGCTCTCCTTAAATGGGCATGTCTTGTCCAGGTAGCCTGCTCGTAGTGCATTGGCGACACAGCTGTCAGTAATTTTATCCCATGACTTCTTCACCCAAGTCACGACCTCTTGCAGGCGGGGCTTCACAAAGTTTACACGCTGATTTCTTTCCATTCTATTTTCAATGTAGTCATTGACTTCCATGCACAAATGGTCCTTGAATGGCTTGTTTATTGCAATATCAAGAGTCTGGTGATAGGCAGTCATTCCTGCGGGAATCATTACTTGATCTATTCTTCTCTCTGCAAGGAAGATCTTCATGTCTTTAGTGCGGTGAGTGCTGGCTGAATCCCAGACTATCAGACCTCTTTGGTCACCTCGCAAAACAAGTGGCAGCATTAAATCCAGCCACTTCCTTATAACTGCTTGTGTGCACCAGGCTTTTTCGGTTTCAAGAACGTAAATGCCTGAAACATGTTCAATCTTATCTTTCTTGCCCTTACTGATGATTAGAGGTGTGGCTTTCTTTCCATCCAGACGAATTGCCAAAACACAGGTAACTCGTGCACTTTCGTAGCCAGTGGTGGGAATGTAGATTGACATGGCACCCCTGTGATTAACTGTCGTTTGAGATCCTTGACCCATAAACACTGCAGTTTCATCCATAGCAATCATATTGCAGGTTTGGTATTTAGAAAAGTCAATCCCATCAACAAAGGACTTGAATGCAAGTGCACGTTTAATAACTTCAACATCTTCCAGCTTAAACAGTGCTGTTGATCTTCTTAGAGACAGTTTATATTGCTGAAGGAAACAGTCCAACCAGTGTTGTGATGCTTTGAATCCTTCTGGGACCATTTCAAACTGTGGTGCCATTGCAAGGGCAAATGCTTGAATATCAGCCCTGCGTACAACCAACGCCTTTGCTCTCCTGTCAGCAATCCATTCACCAATGATGTCTTCCAGCTCAGGATATAAGGGTTGCCGACCTGATCCAGACCTGCGCTTCTTAGTTTTTCCCTCATCCACTTGTTGACTGAGCTTATTGTACTCCGCTCGCCATTTTTGGACCATTTGGAGATCCAACATCTTTCTTTACAGAAAGCTGAAACATTCTTGCCTTGCGAGTCCTCCACAATTGCTTTCTTATACTCAACGGTATAGCTCTTCCTTTTTGCACTCATGTCTGGGGGTCAAAACAGACAGGATAAGAAATAAAATGATGACTGTTATGCCCCCTCAGTCCTGCTTTTTCCCATATCATGCCCCCTCAGTCTGGCTTTTTCCCACATCATGCCCCCTCAGTCCTGCTTTTTCCCATATCATGCCCCCTCAGTCCTGCTTATTCCCACATCATGCCCCCTCAGTCCTGCTTTTTCCCACATCATGCCCCCTCAGTCCTGCTTTTTCCCACATCATGCCCCCTCAGTCCTGCTTCTTCCCATATTATGCCCCTTCAGTCCTGCTTTTTTCCATATCGTGCCCCCTCAGTCCTGCTTTTTCCCACATCGTGCCCCCTCAGTCCTGCTTTTTCCCATATCATGCCCCCTCAGTCCTGCTTTTTCCTACATCGTGCCCCCTCAGTCATGCTTTTTCCCACATCATGCCCCCTCAGTCCTGCTTTTTCCCATATCATGCCCCCTCAGTCCTTTTTTAATACTTTACTTACCGTTTCTTTCCTCCTTCTCTTTCCTTCTTTTCTGTTCTCTCCTCCGCGGAGTGTGCACGCTCATTGTGAGACAGTGAGCGCTGCAGCTTTGATTGGATGCCACAGCGGCATCCATTTCATGCAGGGAGGTGGAGTTGGGGCCATGGATTGAAGCGCAGGGACCTGACAAAATGGGGATTAAGGTAGGTCTTATTATCAGGGTAGGGCTTATTTTGGAGCATAAAGGGAAACCGGGAATAGGTCTTATTATCGGGGTAGGTCTAACTATCGGGGAAACACAGTAGCATATCTCCAGCTCCCCTTGAGATAAAAAACAATAGGCTCGTCTGTCCTTAGAAGGGGGAGAAAAGTAAACACTATAAGAATATGTGAGAATGTTAATCAGTAATTCCTGTCATAGACTAATGGTATAGAATTGTATGCATATAACGTAGGATTCATTCCTTGTATACAGAACTTGGTCTGTGTCAATTCTCTCCAGCTGATTTAAGCGCTTCCAGATATACTTGACACCATCATCATCATCATCATCAACTATTTATATAGCGCCACTTATTCCGCAGCGCTGTACAGAGAACTTATTCACATCAGTCCCTGCCCCATTGGAGCTTACAATCTAATTCCCTAACATACACAGACAGACAAAGAGACTAGGGTCAATTTTGATAGCAGCCAAATAACCTACTAGTATGTTTTTTGGAGTGTGGGAGGAAACCGGAGCACCCGGAGGAAACTCACGCAAACACAGAGAGAGCATACAAACACCACACAGATAAGGCCATGGTCGGGAATTGAATTCATGACCCCAGTGCTGTGAGGAAGAAGTGCTAACCACTAGGCCACTGTGCTGACCTTCGCCACAGGCAGACTTGGGTCAGAATTTTAGATCTGACATGTGTGAAGCTGCAGGGCACAGGGGGGGCATGTGTGTGTGTGTGAAGCTGCAGGGCACAGGGGGGGGGCATGTGTGTGTGAAGCTGCAGGGCACAGGGGGGGCATGTGTGTGTGTGTGAAGCTGCAGGGCACAGGGGGGGCATGTGTGTGTGTGTGAAGCTGCAGGGCACAGGGGGGGCATGTGTGTGTGTGTGAAGCTGCAGGGCACAGGGGGGGCGTGTGTGTGTGTGTGTGTGTGTGTGTGTGTGTGTGAAGCTGCAGGGCACAGGGGGGGCATGTGTGTGTGTGAAGCTGCAGGGCACGGGGGAGCATGTGTGTGTGAAGCTGCAGGGCACAGGGGGGGCATGTGTGTGTGTGAAGCTGCAGGGCACAGGGGGGGCATGTTTGTGTGTGAAGCTGCAGGGCACAGGGGGGGGCATGTGTGTGTGTGAAGCTGCAGGGCAAAGGGGGGGGCATGTGTGTGTGTGTGTGTGTGTGTGTGTGTGTGTGTGTGTGTGTGTGTGAAGCTGCAGGGCACAGGGGGAGCATGTGTGTGTGAAGCTGCAGGGCACAGGGGGGGCATGTGTGTGTGTTAAGCTGCAGGGCACAGGGGGGGGCATGTGTGTGTGTGAAGCTGCAGGGCACAGGGGGTCATGTGTGTGTGAAGCTGCAGGGCACAGGGGGAGCATGTGTGTGTGAAGCTGCAGGGCACAGGGGGGGCATGTGTTTGTGTGAAGCTGCAGGGCACAGGGGGGCGTGTGTGTGTGTGTGTGTGTGTGTGTGTGTGTGTGTGTGTGTGTGTGTGTGTGTGTGTGTGTGTGTGTGTGTGTGAAGCTGCAGGGCACAGGGGGGGAATGTGTGATGGAAGCTGCTCTGGCACAGGGTGGGAATGTGTGATGGAAGCTGCTCTGGCACAGGGTGGGCATGTGTGATGGAAGCTGCTCTGGCACAGGGGGGGCATATGTGATGGAAGCTGCAGGGCACAAAGGGGGCATGTGTGTCTAAAGGTGCTGGGCAGAGGGGGGGCATGTGAGTTAGAAGTCTGTTCCCCACACGGCCCCTCCTCAGCCAACAAATCCCTTACAACACTCACCAGCTTTTCTTTGATATTCCCCATGACACGTGCTCATCTATTCCCTCACATGACCCGCTGCCTCAATCCTGACATCTCTCTTCCCTCAAAATGAAAAGAGGCACCCTTTATATTAATATAATATGTGTGTGAGGGGCCAGTGTATGTATATTATGTGTGTGTGTGAAGGGCCAGTGTATTTATATTATGTGTGTATATGAGGGGCTGTTTGTGGGAGGAAAATAGGTTTATTTTTTAAATGGTAACACTATTAATTTAATGTTGGAGCTGGTTGGAGGGAAATAGGTCTATTAAATGTGTATGCTATTAATTTAATGTTTTGGTTGGAGGGAGGTCTACTTATAAAATGTGGGTGCTATATTGATTTAACACTGGGGCTGGTTGGAGTTTACTACATTTCGTGTACCCATTTTTTTTTCCGAATAGGGCCTCCAACATTCCAGGATCCAGACAAGCAGCAGCTGATCTAAAGACACCAGCAGCCACAAGCCGTGAAAGTAACGAGAACAGGTAGGAGAGAGCAGGGCAGTCTGCCAACTATCCTGAATCTGGTGGGATTTATATTATGAGGAGGTATGACTTGTTTAAATGTTGCACTATGGGATTCATGCAGAAGACTGACATATTAACATGATTATTGCATTCCAGCGCTTTTTCATGTTTCTGTAGGTAGAGGGCTGCAGTCAGTAACTGTAGTGGTGGACGGTCTGTGACGTGGTAGTGATAGGAGACTGCTGTTTTTTTATTACTGAGCTTGCTAAACATGAACTGCAGTTTCTTGACATGTTAATTATGATTAATACCTAAGTTTAGTTAAAGATAAAGTACAATTTGTGTGAAATGAAAGGTAAGCAGTGGTGGAAGTGGGGTGTATATGGTAGTAGGCCATACCGATACTTCTCGTACTGCCTTCATTGTAAAATAATAAAATTCCATTCACTTGTTTACATTCTCATTACATTTTTCATACCACCACTTCTAAACTTCCACTTCGACCACTGAGCTTAATATTCATCGTATTGAGCATATGACCAGCATAATTCAAAATTCTGGTAGATCCTTTGACAAAATATGGGGTCCATGGATATTATTCTTTAACTGCTGGGGCCACAGTGTGATGAAGTGTAATGATAAAGGAGGGCACAGTGTGATGAGAGGGACAATAATGAGGGGCCGCATGGTGATGCAGGAGGAGCAGCGTGATGTGCGGCGGCACATAGTTTACCCTTCTACTTAAGTATAGGAGTATATGCTATGCTAAAAAAAATATAATGCTATTGATTGTTTCAGGGAGGCAGGTGGGCTGTGGGGGGTGTGGTGGGCTGGGGGGGATGGCGTGAGGGGGGGGACCAAACCAATATCTTGCCTAGGCACCATGAGGTCTAAATCCGGCTCTGAGCCGAAGACCAGGCAGGTGAGATGACCTGCAGGCACAGAGATACTTAATGGTCAGGTGAAGCTGGAGGCCTGAGGCACTTGAGGACTCACGGGAAAATAAGACAAAACAAAGGTCAGACAAGCCAGGGATCAGAAGCCAGATGGTCTACTACGATAGCAGGAAGGAAGCCAGAGCAAAGTCACAAGGAAGCTGAGTCTGGTTCATTAGATGAGGTGCAGAGGAACAAGCAGGAGTCAATACCAGAAAGTCAGTCAGGATCAGAACACAGGCATTACACGGAGAAACCAGCAGCAGTAAAGACTATTGATGAACTGGCCCAGATTATTGCGAGAGGCAGTCTTTCAAAGGCCAGAGACAGGTGAGCATGATTCGGATCCAACGATGAGAGGCTAACCCTTAGTAGGCAGGATCAGGGGAAGACACAGCAGAATCCACAGGGGAGATGCTGCTGGAAACAGAGGCAGATCATGACAGTGACGAAGTCTGTCACATTAGGCAGACCTAATACACAAGGAGGTGAAGCGTGGCACTGGTAGGTGCAGCAAACACAAGAAGGCAAAGACCACACTATACAACTTAACATGATATCAATAACAAGATATCAAGAAAATATCAGTAACAGTTAAAAAACTGTGCTTTTCGCTCTAACACATACTGTGTTTCTCTGATAATTAGACCTACCCCGATAATAAGACCTATTCCCGGTTTCCCTTTATGCTCCAAAATAAGCCCTACCCCGATAAGAAGACCTACCTTAATCCCCATTTTGTCCGGTCCCTGCGCTTCAATCCATGGCCCCAATTCCACCTCCCTGCATGAAATGGATGCCGCTGTGGCATCCAATCACAGCTGCAGCGCTCACTGTCTCACAGTGAGCGCACACCCTCCGCGGAGGAGAGAACAAAAAAGAAGGAAAGAGAAGGAGGAAAGAAACGGTAAGTAAAGTATTAAAAAAGGACTGAGGGGGCATGATATGGGAAAAAGCAGGACTGAGGAAGCATGATGTGGGAAAAAGCAGGACTGAGGAAGCATGATGTGGGAAAAAGCAGGACTAAGGGGGCATGATGTGGGAAAAAGCAGGACTGAGGGAGCATGATGTGGGAAAAAGCAGGACTGAGGGGGCATAATAGTCATCATTTTATTTCTTATCCTGTCTGTTTTGACCCCCAGACATGAGTGCAAAAAGGAAGAGCTATACCGTTGAGTATAAGAAAACAATTGTGGAGGACTCACAAGGCAAGAATCTTTCAGCTTTCTGTAAAGAAAGATGTTGGATCTCCGAATGGTCCAAAAATGGCGAGCGGAGTACAATAAGCTCAGTCAACAGGTGGATGAGGGAAAAGGTAAGAAGCGCAGGTCTGGATCAGGTCGGCAACCCTTATATCCTGAGCTGGAAGACATCATTGGTGAATGGATTGCTGACAGGAGAGCAAAGGCGTTGGTTGTACGCAGGGCTGATATTCAAGCATTTGCCCTTGCAATGGCACCACAGTTTGAAATGGTCCCAGAAGGATTCAAAGCATCACAACACTGGTTGGACGGTTTCCTTCAGCAATATAAACTGTCTCTAAGAAGATCAACAGCACTGTTTAAGCTGGAAGATGTTGAAGTTATTAAACGTGCACTTGCATTCAAGTCCTTTGTTGATGGGATCGACTTTTCTAAATACCAAACCTGCAATATGATTGCTATGGATGAAACTGCAGTGTTTATGGGTCAAGGATCTCAAACGACAGTTAATCACAGGGGTGCAACGTCAATCTACATTCCCACCACTGGCTACAAAAGTGCATGAGTTACCTGTGTTTTGGCAATTCGTCTGGATGGAAAGAAAGCCACACCTCTAATCATCAGTAAGGGCAAGAAAGATAAGATTGAACGTGTTTCAGGCATTTACGTTCTTGAAACCTAAAAAGCCTGGTGCACACAAGCAGTTATAAGGAAGTGGCTGGATTTAATGCTGCCACTTGTTTTGCGAGGTGACCAAAGAGGTCTGATAGTCGGGGATTCAGCCAGCACTCACCGCGCTAAAGACATGAAGATCTTCCTTGCAGAGAGAAGAATAGATCAAATAATGATTTCCGCAGGAATAACTGCCTATCTCCAGACTCTTGATATTGCAATAAACAAACCATTCAAGGACCATTTGCGCATGGAAGTCAATGACTATATTGAAAATAGAATGGAAAGAAATCAGCGTGGAAACTTTGTGAAGCCCCGTCTGCAAGAGGTCGTGACTTGGGTGAAGAAGTCATGGGATAAAATTACTGACAGCCGTGTCGCCAATGCACTACGAGCAGGCTACCTGGACAAGACATGCTCATTTAAGGAGAGCTATATTGCTGGACATGACAGATTGGGTCTGAAAACATGAACTGTTGGTAGCCCTTGAGGACTGAGTTTGGACACCTCTGCTCTAACCTGTCCTTGAGCTTACAGATATGACTACCTGCTATTCTCTCTCACCTGTACAGATTACGGACTGCTTTGCTCTCTGGAAATTAAACCTCTTGGAAGCCAAGTTGTGGCTACCCATACTTCCATTGTGTGACATGATAGAAGAGGGAAAGTTGTACTTTTCAGACTATGCAGCTGAAAGTCCCAGAGCAGTTGCCGCTGCCTGCTAGCCCCATTTCTCCTCCAATCACGTGTTGTAGGATGATACAGGCACAGCATCTGTGGAATCTGCAGCACTATAACCCAGAAAATGAGAGAGGCAGTAAAAAAACTTCTGTTTCTTTCCTCCATGGAGTGAGCAGGAACCAGTGAACAGGAAAACCATCTCTCCTTTCCTGATCCTCAAAGAGATGATTTTCCTGCTCACTACACCCATTGTTCAGAGAGGCATGGCAGCTAAGCTAAATTTCAGGCCCCAATACAACAACTTTGGGGCCCCTTCCACAGTCAGTGAAGTGGGCAGGGATACACCAGGTCACTGGGCTTCCTATTTAGTGAGAGGAGCCAGAGAGGGTAAGATTGAAGAGAATGAGAAGTTAAGGTGGCGGGGAGCAGGGAATAGGTGAATAGGATGGAATGTAGAAGCACGGTAGGGAGATGGAAAGGACATTAAGAAAGGTGATATATAGAGAATACGGGAGAGGGGGAGAAATGAGGAAAACAAAGAGATGTTAGGAAACCATAGTAGCAGGTTATACAACAAGGCTGTTGGTTGACTCCAGCCCCCTCTTCCCACCCTGTTTTTTACAGCCTCCCCCCTCCCTTACAACTCCCCCCCTCCGTTTTTTACAGCTCCCTTTCCCCCTCCCTATTCTTCACAAATCCCTCTCCTCCATCCCTGTTCTTTACAGCTGCCATTCCCACCCCTGTTCTTTACTGCCTCCCTCTCTGCCCCACCTATTCTTTACAGATCCTTCTCTGTCCCTGTTCTTTACAGCTCCCCGTTCTTTACAGCTCCCTCTCCCCTCCTCCTGTTCTTTACAGTTCCCTCTCTTCCACCTATTCTTTAAAGCCCCTGGTTCTTTACAGCTCCCTCTCCCCTCCCCCTGTTCTTTACAATTTCCTCTTCCCTCTCCCTGTTTTTTACAGCCCCCCTGTTCAGTTCTTTACAGCTCCCTCTCCCCCCATTCTTTACAGCTCCCTCTCCCCTTCCCCTGTCCTTTACAGCTCTCTCTCCCCCACTGTACTTTACAGCTCCCTCCCCCCCCCTGTTCTTTACAGCTCCCTCTCCTCCACTGTTCTTTAGAGCTCCCTCTCCCCCTATTCTGTACAGCTTCCTCCCCCCCTGTTCTTTACAGCTCCCTCTCCCCCACTGTTCTTTACAGCTTCCTCTGCCCCTGTTCTGTACAGCTCCCCCCCCTGTTCTTTACAGATCAATTTCCCCCCCCCCCTGTTCTTTACAGATCAATCCCCCCCCCCTGTTTTTTACAACTCCCTCTCCCACCCCCAGTACTTTACAGCTCCCTCCCTCCCCCCTGTTCTTTACAGCTCCCTCTCCCCCTGTTCTTTACAGCTCCCTCTCCCCCCTGTTCTTTACAGCTCCCTCTACCCCCTGTTCTTTACAGCTCCCTCTCCCCCTGTTCTTTACAGCTCCCTCTCCCATTATTTACAGCTCCCCCCATTCTTTACAGCTCTCCCCCATTCTTTACAGCTCTCCCCCATTCTTTATAGTCCCCTCTCCCCCTTAGTTCTTTCCAGCCCTCCCCACTCTGTTCCCCCTAGTCCTTACATCAATTTAATTACTTTAGGGCTCCTCAGCTTCTCTTAGCTCTTCTTCTTCCTGCTTCTTCTTGCTCTGTCATTGTATTGTTCTGATTGTCTTCTTTCTGCTTCTTCTTGTTTTCCTGCTGGCTCCTCTATACAACATCCTGACATCAAGTTTGCAAGTCAGCTAAACCACAGTCAACAGGGATCTGGGCACCTTCCTCACTGTGCCGACCCCCTGTCACTGAAAAATTACAACCCTGCGGTGCATGCCACGGAGCTTAATATCCATGTATTTTTGCCTAAGTACACAGCCATGAATACAGAGTGGTACCAAAACATCCTCCAAGAGCAACTTCTCCCAACCATCCAAGAACAGTTTGATGGTGAATAATGCCTTTTCCAGCATGAAGGAGCACCTTGCCATAAGGCAAAAGTGATAACTAATTGGCTCGGGAATCAAAATATTGAAATTTTAGGTCCATGGCTAGAAAACTCCACCGACCTTTATCCCGCTGAGAACTTGTGGTCAATCCTCAAGAGGCTGGTGGACAAACATAAACCTACAAATTCTGACAAACTCCAAGCATTGATTAGGCAAGGATGGGCGGCCATCAGTCAGTCTGTGGCCCAGAAGTTGATTGACAGAATGCCAGGGCGAGTTGCAGAGGTGTTCAAAAACAAGGGTCCACACTGCACATATTGACTCTTCGCATAAACTTAATGTAATTGTCAATAAAAGCCTTTGACACTTATGAAATGCTTGTAATTTACTTCAGTATACCATAGCAACATCTGACAAAAATGTCTAAAAACACTGAAGCAGCAAACTTTGTGAAAACCAATATTTGTGTCATTCTCAAAACTATTGCCCATGACTGTAGTATATCCCATCAAAGGTCCATCTGTTGCAGCATACATTGTGTTACTTTCATATATGCAGAACAGACTATCCGTTATTTTTCTAGTTTATCACTTCAAAATATCTATCGATTCCAGTATATAATATGTCCCACTCATGTATACAGAACAAAGTATCTAGTATTATTACCATTTATTTATTATTATGCACGTTTTGTCGCTATCCAATAACAATTGTCGAATCTCGATTTGTGTTTCCAAAAGTAGCAGAATAATTCAAGTGAAATAAAAAAAATACAGCCGTTACTTATCGTAGGCGCCCTGGATCCAGTGAACAGTCATTCAGGTCTGAAGTCTGTGTTCAAAAAAGACTGGTCACTAGATGAAGAGCTCCTGCTTATATGCAGTCAGAAATACAGTAAAACAATGCAGATGATGTGGCTTGCTTCTATTGGTCCAGGTTTTAGGAAGGTCCAGAATGTTGCAGATCATAGGCCAGTTCAAACCAAAATATCCAAAGGTGGGGGTCATCTCTCCAGGGGATGTGCTCCGACTTTCCCGCCAAGAAACCAGTTTCAACTAGTCTATTAGCATTTTATAGTCAGTATTACTTTAAACATTTATTCCCTAACATCGCTAACTAGAGTATGCAATGTGCGATCTCTTCTGCGAAGGAACCGGACAACTGCTGATGAATAGGGGATTAAAATGATACCAGACATGACACATTTCCTATAACCTGAACCATATGTTTTACTAACATGCATATAAGTTATAATATTAAACATAAATACTACTATTTTTCAACATAAATAACTGTATGTTGCAACTACAATTAATGTGTACTAATTACAAATGTGTGTGTTTGTACGAATGTGTGTATAAGTGTAAAAACTGTTATTGCCACGTGTTGTGGCTGGATACGCCCTTCCATGCCATAGCGTGCTCTACGCATCTTTTCAGACAAAGACAACCAAGTTTGCTCGATATTAATTAAAATGACTTTATCCAATTTGCTGACTTCGACATTATATAGCACCACTAATTCTGCAGCGCTGTACAGAGAACTCACTCACATCAGTCCCTGCCCCATTGGGGCTTACAGTCTAAATTCCCTAACATACACACACACACACACACAGACACACACACAGACAGAGACGGACAGACACACACAGACAGACACACAGACTAGGGTCAATTTGTTAGCAGCCAATTAACTTACCAGTATGTTTTTGGCGTATGGGAGGAAACTGGAGTACCCGGAGGAAACCCACGCAAACACGGGGAGAACATACAAACTCCTCACAGATAAGGCCATGGTTGGGAATTGTACTCATGACCCCAGTGCTGTAAGGCAGAAGTGCTAACCACTTAGCCACCGTGCTGCCCAATTCTGTATACAGTATATCCCTTCAAATACCAATCCATTCCGGTATACAGAATGCAATCTTCACATATGCAAAATATCCATCAATTCCAGTATATAATATGTCCCACTCATGTATACAGAATGCCATCCATTACGCATCCACTTCAGTATGCACTATTCAGGTATACAAAACAGAGTATATGTCACTCATATATACAATATATCTCATCAATTACTCATACAGGCCATTATAAAGTGTGCCCCATTCATGTATATATAACAAAGTATCTGTCATTCACGTACACAGTATATTCCATCAATGATCCATCTATAGCAGTATACAGTGTGCTTCATGCATGTGTACAGAAGAGATTATGTGCCATTCATGTATACAGTATAGTCATCAATGACCCGTTCTGTACAGCAATGGTCGGCAACCTCCGGCACGCATGCCAGACGTCGTACGCGGACCAATTTTATTTGGCAAGCCAGAGCTCTGATCTGTCTCACTAAATAAGCCGAAGATGGCCGAAACTGTGCTGCTGCGCATGCACAGCAGCACAGTTTCATTCATCTTTTCCTGCTTTAGTGAAGCAGCTCTCAGGCTCCGGTATGGAATGAAAAATGGTGACTCCAGGTAAATATGAGTGATTACATATACTGGGGACACAACTATGTGGGATAACTTGCACTGGGGGCACAACTATGATGGATAACTTGTACCAGGGACACAAAAATGAGGGATAGCATGAACTGGGGGGCACAACAGTGAGGGATAATGAACTGGGGGCACAACAGGGAGAGATAACATGAACTGGGGGCACAACAGTGAGGGATAACATGAACTGGGGGCTCAACAGTGAGGGATAACATGACCTGGGGGCACAACAGTGAGGGATACCATGAACTGGAGGCACAACTGAGGGATACCAGGAACTGGGGGGCACAACAGTGAGGGATAACGAACTGGGGGCACAACAGTGAGGGATACCATGAACTGGGGGCACAACAGTGAGGGATAACATGAACTGGGGGCACAACAGTGAGGGATACCATGAACTGGGGGCACAACTGAAGGATAACATGAACTGGGGGCACAACAGTGAGGGATAACATGAACTGGGGGCACAACAGTGAGGGATAACATGAATTGGGGGCACAACAGTGAGGGATAACATGAACTGGGGGCACAACAGTGAGGGATAACATGAACTGGGGGCACAACAGTGAGGGATAACATGAATTGGGGGCACAACATGAATGTTTATTTGTTGGTCCCATTGCTATTACTATTATAATGATATTAGCAGGATAAAATAAAATATTAAACAATTAATAAATTTAGATGTGGCGGTAAGTGAAAATGTAAGTGAATCTAATTTGATAGCTTTAGAATCAAAACAGTAAAAGAAGTGGTGATATGGCACATACCACCGTATACCAGCACGCTTTGACCGATCTATCTATCTTATATATATATATATATATATATATATATATATATATATATATACACATCTATTATCTATATATATATATAGATAGAGATAGATAGATATATAGATAGATAGTGTCGAAGTCAGCAAATTGGATAAAGTAATTTCAATTAAAATCGAGCAAACTTGGTTGTCTTTTTTTTAAAAGATGTGTACGGTACGCTACGGCGTGAAAGGGCGTACGCAGCTGCAACACGTGGCAACAACAGTATTTAGTCTTTTACATACATTCGCACAAACACTCACACTTGTAAAACAGTACACATTAATGGTAGTTGCAACACATAGTCATTTATGTCGAAATATAGTAGTATTTATGTGTAATATTATGAGTTATATGTATATCAGTAAAACATATGGTACACGTTGAAGGAATCAAGTCATGTGTGGTATCATACTAATCCCCTTCAACTTTCCTACTGTCCGGTTCACTTTGCGAAGGGATCGCAGGGTTATTAATGTTATGGCATTATGGACTATTACGATGAGAACTCTTGGCGGGAAGATCAGAACCCATCCCATAGAGAGATGACCCCCTCCTTTCGATTCCTGAGCTTAAACTAGCCTATGATCTGCAACTACCTGGACCCTCCTGAAACCTGGACCAATAGAAGCAAGCCACACCTTTGCATTGTTTTACTGTATTTCTGTTTGCATATAAGCAGCAGCTCCTCATCTAGTGTTCAGTCACCTAGACCACATACTTCAGGAGGTGTTGGCCATAGCAACCAATCGGACACTAGCTACCATTTTCTAGAACGTTCTAGATAAAGGCCAATTCTGATTGCTTGCTATGTGCAACACATCCACTTTTCCTTTTTAGAAGGTTTTATAAATCTACACCATAATCTGCTGAACCTATTTTCTTTTCTTGATTGTAACCCCTCAGTCCGTTGCAGGGGCTACGAATGGGCACCGGAGAGAACTATATCTTTTGTCAGTACTTGTCCCCTGGAAAAGTCAGCGAATGCGCTGGACCCGCCATCCAGGGGCGGGCTGACCCGGGGGGCAGGGGGGCATGTGTCCCCCGGGCCAGTCAGAAAAAGTATGTTTCGGGCCGGCCCTCTCCCGCTCAGTGATAGGCCAAGCATTCTGCCTATCACTGAGAATTCTTCAGTCACATGGGACGCGCACCATGTGATTGGTGCCGTCCCATGTCGGAAGAATGAGAAGTGCAGAGCACGCGGTTCGGATGGAGAAAGGTAAGTGCGGTGGGGGGTGTATTAATAGTGTGTGTGTGTCTCTCTGTCTGTCTGAGATATACTGGAGACTCGCAGCTTGATTCATTTAGATTAGAATGGTAGTACACGATAATCTGGATTCTATGGCTAGTGATTCTGATAAGACATTGCGGTTGTCTTGTTAAATTATTTTAATATCTATCACAGCTGCAGGTTATTTAACTTGATCTTTTGTGTATTTCTTCTGTTACTTGGTCTTTGGTCACAACATGTTATGAGCAGTCACATCATTGTAGCGACTTACTCTGTCTCAGGAAGGAACCTCTTTGTGCTGGAGGACTTTGCACACATCAACAATATTGTTTATGCCGGTTGCATAAAAAAGTCACTGTCTGAAAAATGATTGTCCTATTACAATAGCGAAGTCTGGACCATTTTCATGTTAAACTGCTATCAGGGTGATGTGTTTCCTTAGAAAGCTCCAGTAATTTAAAATTAATTACACTACCTCCCAGTGGAAACAAATGTTTATTTTATGTGGGTTAGATCATGAGAAGAGTATGTTAGCAGAACGCGGTGTGTTGCGAAAAGTTGAGCAATACTTGCGCTGTTACAGATTCCTGACAGTGTACTTTATTTTATATAATTAAGCTTGTATGTTCTTTTTATATTGGGGGAGAGTGTGGCCTTACTGCTATAACTGCTCTTGTCTGTTGCTGGTGTTGACCAATTATCTTTCTTTAGAAAGTAAAATGTTTTGATTTTGTGAAAAGCTGATGGTTATAGAAAATAATTTAGACCATAGTTGACATGTGGATAAGTAGTATTATTATTATTATTATTATTATTATTATGTATTTATAGACATCAACATGTAACTTTTAACTGTAAAACATTTTAATGCTGTACAGAAATGATACTCACTGCAAACAAACTGATGCACAGGTTAGAATGGGCCGTGAGCCGTGATATATGCTCTCATATCTTCTATGATAATTTCCAGAGACAAGCAAGTGATTATGGATTACATAAATGCCTGTTATTTATATATAACTGAATGTCAAATGTTATTCCTTAGTGAGCACAGTTTGCTTTCTGAAAGTTCTCATTTCTGGTAATCCTTTGTCCTATTGGCTTTGTAAAGGTGTATTGTGGTGCACACCTGTGGAGGTAGGATCAGTGCACATTGACGTGAGAAGAAATCTTAAGCTTGTCATTACTTTAATCTAACCTACTTGAGGTGGAGATGTTAATGCTTTTTACCCACACAATATCCTCAGCCTATCTGCAGTTCAGTGCTAATACTAGTGTAGGCACGTGTTTGTCTTTGTAGATGTATTATGTTTGTCACAATATTCTTGTACACTTATTTATGTCCTCATGACAATGTGCCTGCAACACAAACTAGTCTGTGCTCCTTCAAACGGGCACTTAAAACAAACCTGTTCCTCAAAGTCTACCAATCATACACTTAACCGCTAACCTCCTTCGCTCGTTCTCCCCTCTCTCCCCTTTGTGCCTGTTTTGTTCACCCTCCCTTAGGATGCAAGCTGGTATGAGCAGGGCCCCTCTCCCCTCCCGTCTCCATACCTGTTCTTCTGCTCCGTCTTTACCCATATGTCTGCCCGGAGTTTCTGAAGTATTAGTACTTTGTGTTTATTGTTCTGTACTATGTCACCCTGTATGGTCTACTGTTTGTACTGTGTACGGCGCTGCGGAAACCTTGTGGCACCTAACAAATAAATGATAATAATAATACTGTGTGTGTGTGCGAGGGGCATGTATACTGTGTGTGTGAAAAATGGGCCAGTGCAGTGTGTGTGTGTGTGTGTGTATTGCTATTTTATTTGTGTTGATGGTGGGGCAATTTAATTTAATAGTGGGGCCTATGAAGTTAAGATGGTGTGATTGGACCTTTAATTTATTGCTGGGGTGGTTTGTAATGTATTAATTGAATGTAGCGCTGTTTAAATAAATAGACCTCATTTTCCCCAAAGTGATTATGAATTATTTAATGCCTGAGATGGTTGTGGGAAATGGTCATACTGCCGCCCCGGCAATATCCCGGGTTTTTCAAGCCGGGTTTTTGCCGGGGCTCGGAGCGTCCCAGCTCAGAAACACCATTCATACTGCACCTCGGACCCGGGAATTTCCCGGGTTGACCCCATTCATACTGCACAAGTCTGTGCCCTGGCAATTTGTGGGAGTCATCACCAGAGCAGTTTTCATTAGCTGAAAAATGGCGATACACAATATAATAATACAATAATACAATAATGAATAAAGGATACCTCCAATTGGCTTATATATTTAGTCGTACTAGTCTAAGAGGGCTTTCTGAAAGGCATAAAGAGACTGGGAAACATATATTTAAGCGAAGGTTGTAGGAGCTTTTAAAGCTAGGCATTGCATATTTCAATGATTACCCCAAAAGACTAGATTTCTAGATGGAAAATTAATGACCTCTTTTTGGCAAGCATAAAATGAATGAGAAATGCCTAATTCCAAATTGAAACTCCACACAGTAAAGGCTAAATCAAACCCATGCCCGCAGTGTCGTGGACCCCTGGAGTGGCTCCCACCGATGATATCATCCTCCAGAGACAGGCAGACAACCAATCAGCTTGTTTTCTGTGCAACCTGGGTTGAAAAACCCGGGTTGCACCATTCATAGTGCAGGCAACCCGGGTCCGACCCGGGAATTACCCCTCGATAAATCCCGGGTTGAAGACCCGGGTTTTTAGACCCGGGATTTTTGACTTGTACCATTCATACTGCACCAAGACCCGGGTCGTTTGAGCTCGCCCCGGCAAAAACCCGGGATTTTGGTGCAGTATGAATGGGGTATCATTGGAGGCGGCGACCCGGGATATACCTGGGACCAAAGTAAAAAGTGAATGGTTGCAACACGTGTTGAAACCGTGTTCATTATCCCATGTCTGACCCAGGATTTTGGTGAGAAAGGGGTATTAGTGTAATCCTTAACAACAGTCAATTATTTTGTATGTAAGACTATGAATATTTTTGAGAAAGGAATAAAAGTATATTTTTTAAACGCCTACATTTATAAGGACTTTACTGAATGAGAAGCAGACAGAGCGTTAGTAATATATTACAGTACAGATTGCTAATAGCTCATAACTGCATCCCATGGGTCCTTTCCTTTTCAGTAGCAGCACAAGAAGTGGTGATATTGGGGGCATGGCAACTATGAAGCATATCTAGGACATGGAGTTGTATGCTATATTGATGGCATGGAAGAGGCACATTTTCCTGGGGAAGAGGCTGTATTATATCTAGGGCCTTTGATGGTGTATTATAGTGCACACTTACCATGCATATTAATTGCAACTCATGCGCCTGTATCATACACTGGTCATCTGAAGATATACTGCTCACATTTTGTATTGAGACATAGGACCTTTAGCAATGCCACTTGATTAAGACACGAGTTAGCTTTGGATACTCCCAAAAAAGTATTCTTTATTGTACTATTTAACAATGGTCATTACATTAAATGTGAAATTGGTTGGGATAATTAAATATACCAATATTATCCATTCAACGAATAGATCAACCAGTAACCAGTTTGCATTACAAGCCCTGACTGTGCTTGCCACTTTTTAGTGTGTATTTATGGCTACATACACTATTTCTAAATAGTGTGGTATTTACAGCCTAGGTGGCACTAATTTACACCTGTTCAGACTCAGGAGGTTGCAATCCTCCCCTTCAGGATTAAAATAGTGTGACCACACCTATCTGCAGCCCAGTATAGAGCAAAGTGTCCTGTAGGAGGCAGGAGAGTGGAGAGTTCCAGTGAGAGACAGGTCTGTCCCAGAAAACTGCAATATATTAAAGGCTCAGCGGACTGTTGTGTAGAGGACCTAATGTCAGACCAGTGTGTCTCCTGTGAGAGACAGAAAGTCTGAGGACATTGTTCATTTAAAAAAGCTTACAAGACAGCCAAGCGAGGGGCTGGAAGGCACAAGAGGCTGCAGGTGCAAGTCCTGACTAGGTGAAGATAGAAAGGCACCATTTCTCTGGTTAGAGATTGACTGCATAAAAGTGATCCTGAGACATACAAAGGACTAATATGTACAAAAACTACAGTGATTTTTAAATTGTTCCCACTTTTTTTTTTACATAAAAAGTGTGAGCATGTTGCAGAACTCTGGCACACGTGGATCAACTGCTAGGTGCCAGGTCAGTCAGATCGGCTAAAGATAATCTAAAGAAAGATACTGTTCACTACAGCTGTTATACATAATTATTATTTATCATCTTCAATTCATAGCAACAGGCAGGGCCGGATTAAGGGAATGGAGGCCCCTGGGCTAAGGGGGCCTCCATTCCCCCATGAGGCCCCCCACATGATCCGAGCCCCCCTTAGGTGAGTCGAGCAGCCCCCAAGGCACTTACCTCCTTCTCCTGGCATTGCAGTCCTTCCCCGGTGCGCTGTACGCTCTTTACTGAGGAGATCTCGTGAGGGTGAGACTCACGAGATCAAGGAGACTACAGCGTGCCGGGGAAGGACCGCAGTGAAAGTGCTCAGCAGCATTGATCGCGCCGGGGGCGCCCACGCCCCCGACCAATCAATACTGCTGCTGAGCACTTTCAAGGGCCCCCTGGATGCCCGAAGCCCCTAGGCTGTAGCCCAGTTAGCCCTAGGGTTAATCCGGCCCTGGCAACAGATAACACAACAACATACAATTAACCATTTATATATCGAAAACAAAAAAAACATATACCATAGCACTGCACAGTTATTTAGGAACAAAGTGGGACATTTATGAAAACTGGTGATCAGGTTCTGTACAATAAAATCGTAATGTTACCCATAAACACCAATGACATTTGCTTTTTTAAACTGAACTAGAAAAATGATTGCTGTATAGATGATGCTATTAGTTACAAACCTTTGTGCAATTAATCTTGCACCAGTTTTTATAAAAGTCTCCAGTAAGCAACACACAAGAAAAGAGCTAGGCTGCAGTTTTAAGATGCTTCTTTCCCAGCACCTCCCCTATAGTCAGCGAGCCGTCATGGTTACAATGTTATCCAGCTGTTTAAACAGAAATAACGTTTCCTGTATTTTGAAATCAATGTTTGCACGGGTACAGGATTAGGGACACAATAGGATCGGATGAGACGCATTATTATTTCCTTACACACATGGGCTTGAAACAGAAAAGTTATGAGGCCCTTCCTGTCCTGCGACTAAAAGGTTTAACCCATTTGTTGCATGATCAATCTCACAGATGCTTCAGTGCATAAAGGAGTGTTTTAACTTCATTGTAAATCTGATATTATAATTTAATGTACAAAAAGAATACTACCACTGCTTTCACTGCTCCTTTATTGTTAATGTTCCTCTATCGCTGCTTATGACTGGCAACCCCACACAATGAAAGCAACACAAAAAAAGTGATATTATATACTTCAAAATGCGCGCAAGTAGTGGAATACTTGTTTGCTTCAGTGTAGATAGTAGTGTTCCTTATAGTAGTTTATAACATTATCTGGTATTGCCACTTTTGCAGTACCTCTGAAGTGAGAAGACCTATGACATTTATATCCAAGACAGATTATTTATTCTGTCTACCGTGCATTTAGTGTTCATGTAATCCGAACTGTGTTTGAAACATGAGCATTCAGTAATTCAAAATGAGGCCATTTTCAAAGTGATATTTTCTTTAGGTGATCAGTAAGAATGACATTTGGAGTATCCTTTATTTAGTATTATTTGAATCTGACTTCTGTAAAACTGCAAGATAACAGCATGTGGTAGACAGCTACATAAAAAGTACAATTACATTCATTAGGAGTTTAGGAGCTATAAAAATCCTATAGCCCCAATCCTCCACTTTTTCCCTGCTGTACAAAGTAGGAAAAAAAGTTCTGAACCTGATACTATTCGTGTGACTTTATCATTGTGTAGAAGTATAACTGTTCAGATAACATAGTATTAACAATACTGTATATATAAAAAGCAGCCCTTTAAGTGAATCAGAAAAAAATATTTTAGACTATGCAAACGATACAAAATTGCATTTAATTTAGCAGTTTTAATTTAAAGAAAAGCTTTAATTGTTGGAAAATAAGATGCAATATAATTCTGGAAGTACGTTATTATAGACACTTTTATACTCCTAAAGTAATTTCTATTATGCTAAATATTTACCATAAGACTAAAATTATTACTTACCTTAGAATATTGGCTGGGGGAAATATTTAAAAGCCGTAGTTAAAGCATGTGATTAGTAAAGTATTTCCTTTCATTGTTACAGTGAACGTCTGTCGAAGTTCATGTCTTGTGTATCTTCCCAAACACAACCAGATGTACAGAAAAATTTCTGTATAGTAACCAAATAATTGGATAGAGCTTGGCTTATCCTGCAGTCTGGTGTAAAATGTGAAGTGGACTAAGGCAGCGGTGAGTCCTTCTAAGTGAAGTTTGATCAGCTGATAGCACTTGCAGATGGTTAAGGCTTCTGTTCAATGCAACAGGTAGGCAGTTGTGTATAGTTTTTAATTAAGCAAAGGGTGGTCAGACACCATTGTCAAGAACAGGCTCAGAGCGTAAGGTTAAATGTTTATGAGTAGGGAATTACTACTCTGTAAGGAAATGAAAAGACTAATTGTTTGCTGCTGTTGGAAAAAAATATATATACAGCTGGGTCGCACAACCCTCCCTCTTCCCAGTTCTCCCAGGTCCCAGAACAAAGGGTAAATTGTTTGAGGTTAATTAAAATAAAGATATTTTGTTGGGTTATCACTCCGGGTCAGCCTGAAATGAAGCAGATCGGCTCCTGTTTTAGTGCCAATGGCAATATTATCTTGGCTCCGAGAGCAGCGGTTGTATTCATCATAAAAGCAGACTGTTTTACCACTGTGCTCCATAGCTACTGATGCAAGTGGACTTTATTTCAGTGAGGTGGTTTAAGTCTTCAGTAAAAGTCAGCCATATTGTATAAAACTTGTAATTTCCTACTAACATGGATGTTATAGTGGGTATGTCACATACAGTTAAAATAAAAGAACAGCAGTGCCTGGATTTGTGAAAAACCACATAGACCTGGACCCAGTATGGCATAATTTTAGGAACAAGGTAGTTTTATATTCCCCAATTTTTCTTCTTAAATTATTTTTACTCTTAAAATTCTTGTCTGCAGTTTGTATTTTTCCATTTATTCTTGTATATGTATCTGCCATGATTTAAATACAGAGATAACACTTTATCTGTATATTTGTTTGTTGAGTATGTCTGGTCTTTGTATTCTGCTCTTCATGTATCATGTCAAGGATCATTGCTGTATATGTTATGTCTGGCACTGCGGATCTTTTGTGGTGCCTTATACATATAACATAATAAGAGATCAAATGGCAAATTATTTATACATTTAAAAAACAAAACACTGTTGCAGTATATATTGTATAGCAGCAATATTTCTAGGAATAGATGCCAACCAATATGGTTAAATAAGGCAGTAATGAAAGTAACAAGGGAAAACAGAGAGCATTTCAAACTAGAAGGGACTGAAAATTCTCTATGGAAATACAAAGAATGCCTAAAAATATGTAAAAAGAACATCAAATACCTTTCAAAGACTGAAGCTGACAAACAGATTGCTAAAGATCGCAAATCAAACCCCAAAATGTTTCTCAACTATATAATTATCTTTATAGATATAGTGCTGACAGCAGGCCCAGATGACCACTCACTTCCCATATAAATTCCTTAGGTCATCAGTCCTATCCTGGCTTCTCAGCCTTTTGGCTAAGAGTCCTTTAGCTAAGACCAAGTGCAGTTGTGGCAGAGCTGTGCTTGGTACTCTGGCTGGGGGCTACGAAGCAGGGTTGAAAGCTCAGGACTAATGTGCCCCTGAAGTGGCAACCCGAAGGTGCCATGAATCACAGGTCTTGCATCATAACACTTGGTTTTATTAGCATCTAGCATTATACCACTTTTATTTAATGCACAGCCTTCTTTTTGGCTGGGCAAGAACATTTTTATAATAGCCGAGGCATTAGGCTGGGGCTGTTACCACTCTGCACTTATTTATTAATAACCAGTCTTGTTTTATTACTGTTTGTTTCCAACTGTAAAGCGCTGTGGAGTATGCTAGCGCTATATAAATTTTAATGTACAATAAATCCACCTTTGTATGCTAAAGGAACTAAGTTCCCATAATTGACAAGCCACCTCCTCATAACAAGTTCAGTGCCAAATGAGTGTGCGGAAAGGTTTGTTTACTTTGGTGGAAAAAAAGCACATTAGGTACAATTGCAAAAATGGTGTTTTTGACATGAGCATAGGGACAGGTTCTTTATTGTTACTGTGGTTAAGCTGTGGAATTCTTTATCAAGTGAAATGGCAATAGCAAATTAATTAGCTGCATATTAAAGTGAACTGAATGCCTTTCTAACAAGAAATGCTAGCTATAATAAAAACAGGGAATTTATCCCATTGCCATAGTTTGGGTCAAGAAGGAAATATTTGATTACAGGGTTTAAACCTATGTGGCCAAGAGGTGAACCATTTGAACCCTGGCATTCAACCATGAAGGTTCTTATCCACTGGCGTTTAAACGCTATGTCTGACGTGTTTATAACACAAAGCTTGCAATTACATGTAAAAATAAAGCCCATATTATTCTGTGTGTCCATAGCCATTTACATTAATTCATGAACTGCAACACTTTTATTTTGGATGCTTTCTCCATTTCAGCGTGTTTCAGAGTGTTTAAAGCATTGCACAGCAATTGAAAAAAGTGCCTTCATCCCTAAGGGGTTAAAAAAACGGTAACACTATCCCTTTGTGAAAAGCTATAAAAAGTTGCTTGGGAAGGTGAAGCTTTTCTGTCTCACATACTAAAACAGGAAGGGCAGCACAGAAGTCTGTGTCTGACGGATCAACTTGCATTCTACTAAACAACAGAAATGCACTGTACAGTCTGGTGGATTCTCAACAAGGACAGTGATGTTACAATATGATAGAAAGCAACTGACCTGCTGTGGTTTGCAAATTAATCTTTTTAAACTAGAGATGCTCGGACTCTGTTTTCTGAAAAATGAGCACACCCGAACTCGGATCTGAATTGAGGCAAAACGTCATTGTTGCGTTGTCGGATCTTGCGGGTTTTGGATTCCATAAGTAACTCCCTCCCCAGGAGATCCAGCGCGATTGCTCGCACAGAAACAGGGGTAGCAGTGTTCTTGTTACTTGGCAATAATTAAGTGGAAATTACTGAAAATTAATGTTATTGAGGTTAATAATAATGTAGGAACAAAAAAAGAGCCAAATTATGTGATTTTAGAAGAAAAAAAAAATAGGGATGCAAAACCAAAACACATGAGGGCGGTTTTGCCAAAACCAAAACACGAAGTTAATCCAGATCCAAAACCAAAACACGGGGGTCAGTGAACATCTCTATTTTCAACTAGAGATGCTCAGGATCCGGTTCCCTAAGAACCGAGCACCCCCGAACTTCGCCGATCCGAGTGTCAAACCGGCTCAGCACTTTCGCGTGCCCTCAGAATTGAAAACAAGGCAAAAACGTGATCGCTACGTCGTCGGATCTCGCAAGTATTCTTTAAGTACCAACCTCCACAGCGATCCAGCACCATTTCACAGTGAGACACAGAAGGGGTAGCACGGTTCTTGGCAGTCTAGTGTAGCTGGGCAGCGTCATAGCTAGAAAAGAAAGAGGATGTGTAGCAGTGTTCTTCAAAGTCTCCAGTGACATTCAGGAGAGCTCCATTGCTAATTGTCATTGCTGAAATAGAAATAATAGGGCTGACTGGCAATGTTGTTCTTAATCTGCAGTCACATTGTACCGTGTTATCAAAATGGATTCACAGCAGAACACAGAAAACCGGGAGCACCAAGCAGCTGCTGGCACCAGTCAACCAGTGATAGTAATCCCTCTACTTCATCTGCTAAAGCCTATTTTAAAGTGCATAGTGTTTGTAATTCAGGGAACAAAAATGTAAAAAAAAAACACCTTTTACCTTGGTAAAGAAAAAAAAGACCTGTAATCCAGGCAAAGTTATCTGGAGAAAAAAATAAAACTGCTAACATGCCATTCTACACACACATTGGTAAGGAAAGAATGAGGCATTCGCCTTTCCCTATTAGTGCTAGTTCTGCAACTGTCTCTGAGGCATCTTCTTGTAAGGTCAGTCATAACAAAGCAAGACCTTGTCATTCGGACTCAAAAAGTGGTGCCCAAATACTTTTACGTGTAAAACCAGAGCTGGAAGAAAAACAGTAAGGCCTTAGAGGAAAATGTATGTTCAGATTCAGAAATTACACAAATCCCTGAAGAGAGTCTATCCACAAGTGCTAATTGTAAGCCTGACCTTTCTGATAGTGTACTCATAAAGGAGGAAGGCTCCCTTCTACATTTCTGCAGATGTGTGCATGAACAATCCAAGTGTAGCCGTGATACACAAATTGAGGATGCCACTTTGGAATTGCAACAGGATGAGGGGGATAGTTGTGTAGCTGACGAGGGTGCTAATGAAGATGTTGATGTTGTTTGTGTAAGTCCTGCACCAGTGGAAGCAGTCCTTGCACGTGATAAGAAGGAGGCCATTGTCATGCCTGGGTATAAGACAAAAAAAAAATCCACCTCTTATGTGTGGAATTATTTTTACCCAAATCCCAACAATAGTTGTCTAGCCATTTGTAAAGCCAAAGTCAGTAGAGGTAATGACCTTAACCATCTAGGAACCTCATCCATGTTACGCCATTTGAAGAGAGTTCATGGCAAGCTGTTGGGAAAATCGGAAACTTATTCTAAAAAATAACAACAAGCAGTCCAGCATCAGCTAGATCCCTTCTCTCAGCTAGATCCCAACACCTGCAATCTACACCCACAATACCGTCCTCATCAATATCCTCAGTAGCGATCGGAGTTAGTCCTGCATCCAAGTTGCTAAGGCTACATGACTCCTCCACTATCCTGGATTCCTCAGTAGAATTCTTGAGCGGTCGTCCCACTGCTGCTGCTGGGGGTGGATCTTCATCCCAGAAGCAGACCAAGAAGAAGACTACTAGTAGTTTACAACAATTGGCTGTTAAACAATCATTTGCAAGAGGCAGCAAGTATGAAAGCTGTCACCCAGTCGCAAAGCGGATCACAGACACCATGGCAACTATGCTAGTATTAGATTTGAGTCCAATATCCACTATTAATGCAGCTGGTTTTAAACAGTTACTTGAGGCCTTGTGTTCCCGTTACCAAATTCCATCACAACACCATTTTACTAGAAAAGCTATTCCTCACCTCTACCAGAAGGTTCGTAAAAATGTAATTATTGGGCTACAAAATGCCATTCTACCCACTGTACACTTAACCACAGATATGTGGACAAATGGAAGTGGGCAAACCAAAGATTATATGACTGTGACAGCCCATTGGGTTGGTGATTCGCCTTCACCAGCAGGAACAACCAATATGTTGGTGTACCCAAGTACGTCACATTTTTCAGAGGCAGGATACTCTGTGTATCTGTTAGGAACCCCGATAGCCGGCACAACACAACCCGGAGTCTACTCTACTAGTCAGGTATTCACTGGAGCCCCTGATGGTGGGGACAGACTGGGCTGCAGACTGGCAGAGGGTCGCGAAGTGTGCACCGGCTAGGGAGAACCCAAGCAGCGGAGTGGAGTCCAAGCAGAGGTCAGAGACCGGCAGCAGACAAGGGTATCAAGGAATAAGCTGAGGTCAGAGGTCACAAGCAGACAGGGAGGTAAGTATTCAAGCCAAAGGTCAGGGTCACGAGATACACAATCGGGGTCCAAATTCAAGTCAAGGGTCATACACGGGTAAGCAGTAACAGGGTCCAATAGACTGGAACAAGCAGGGAGCAGGCTAGCAGACTGGATACAGAACTATAACCGGCAGTGAGGCTGCAAACCTCACTGCCTTAAATACTAGTGGCCACCAATCAGAGCCTAGCTCTGAATCACACACAGCCCCCTGCATGATTAATGTATCAGGCGTTAATCAGCCCACAGGCTTGTTAAATCAAGCCCCAGGATGTTTAAGTACAACATACTATCTTCTGCGCATGCGCGCCCGGCTTCCTCCGTTGCCGGGACGCAGCGCAGGGTACAGAGCTTCCGACCGTTGCCTTGGCAACGGTCGGCCAGGAACCCGGAAGTGACACCCCGGTCATCATGGCGACGGCCGGGACATCAGAGGAAGGTAATGAGTGTCGCGGCGGTGCCCGCGGCCGCCGCCTCGACTGTCTAACAGTCCCCCCCCCTTGAGGAGGGGTCAAAGAACCCCGACACCCAGGTTTCTTAGGGAATTTTTTGAAAAATTCCTTTAAATGTTTAGCAGCATGAAGCCGTCTTTGTGAAATCCACGACCGTTCTTCCAACCCACGATTCCTCTATTGAACTAGAAAGTGCACCTGCACTCTCTTAGAATCGAGGATCTTATGAATGATGTATTTGTTCGTGTTCCGTACAGAAAAATTCGAAGACTGGAACTGACTCGGGTATAACACAGGTTTAAGCAGAGAACAATGGAAGGTGTTGGGGATCCTCAAGGAACCAGTGATTTCCAATCTGAATGCTACAGCATTAATCTTCTTGATAATGAGGAAAGGACCGATGAATTTAGGCCCTAGTTTTTTGCAAGGCTGTCTGAGCCTGATATTGCGTGTAGACAGCCACACTTTCTGGCCCACTTTGAAGGAGCAGGTGGTACGGTGGCGGTCCGAATTTTTTTTTGCAAAAAATGAGGCTTGTCTCAATGACTGTACTTTTTTCCAGATAACTTTGAGATCCCTGGCCGTGGAACGAATTTCCGGAATACCAGCGGACTTGAGAGAGTATAAGGAATTAGATCTGGGGTGAAAACCAAAATTGCAGTAAAATGGAGAGGTTTTGGTAGATGAGTGACATGAATTATTATACGCAAATTCTGCCCAGGGTAACAGAGAAGACCAGTTATCATGAAATTCCGAGGTGTAACATCGTAGGAACTGTTCTAAGGACTGGTTAACCCTTTCGGTTTGCCCATACAACTGAGGATGGTAAGCAGACGAGAGGCTTATCTTGATCCCAAGAACTGTACAAAAAGATTTCCAGAATTGTGCCACGAATTGGGAACCGCGGTCGGAAACGATGTCAGTAGGAAGTCCACGAAGCCGGAATATATGCTGGATGAACAGAATGGCCAGGTCTCGAGCACCAGGGAGCCTGGGTAGTGGTATAAAATGTGACATCTTGCTGAAGCGGTCAACTACCACCCAGATGGTGTTGTGACCTGCAGAGAGTGGCAGGTCAACTATAAAGTCCATAGACAAGTGTGTCCAAGGTTTTGCAGGGATAGACAATGGAAGCAACTGACCTACAGGACGACTCCTGAGAACCTTACTCCTGGCACAACCCTCACAAGAGAGGACATAACTCTTGACATCAGCGGGCAATGATGGCCAATAGACAGTACGGGAGAGGATCTCCAAAGTCTTCTGTATTCCAGGATGTCCAGCAGTCTTACTATCATGTGCCTCAGCCAGGACTGCTTTCCTTAAATGAACAGGAACGAATACGTATCCTACCGGAGTGTTATCAGGAGCTAACCTTTGAAATCTTTGCAGGGTGCAGCTCAGGTCTTGGGTTAACCCAGCATGGATCATGGAAGTGGGAATGATGGGTTCAGGACTAGTAACTGGAACATGATGTGCCAGGAAGCTTCTGGACAGAGCATCTGCTCGGACATTCTTAGAACCTGGACGGTAGGTAATCACAAAGTTAAAACGGGTGAAGAACAGCGACCAACGAGCCTGTCTGGGGTTCAGGCGTTTGGCCGACTGTATGTATTGTAGATTCTTGTGATCAGTTATAACAGAGATCTGATGTGTAGCGCCTTCTAGCCAATGTCGCCACTCCTCAAAGGCCCATTTGATTGCCAATAGCTCCCGGTTACTCACATCATAGTTGGCTTCTGCTGAGGAAAACTGACGGGAGAAGTAGGCACACGGATGTAGGCGGTGAGTATGGGAATCTTTTTGAGACAAGATGGCACCAGCACCAACGATGGAGGCATCAACTTCAAGAACAAACGGTAATTCAGAATCTGGATGTCTAAGGACCTGAGCTGATACAAACACTTTCTTTAAAGTCTCAAACGCGGTTATTGCCTGGGGTGGCCAGTTCGTTGAAACCATTCCTTTGCGAGTCAAGGTAACAATAGGAGCCACAATCTCAGCAAAATCGCAAATGAATCTTCTATAGTAATTGGCGAAGCCCAAGAACCTCTGCACCGCCTTGAGATTATTTGGTTGTACCCAATCCAGGATAGCTTGGACCTTGGTAGGGTCCATGGAGAATCCCTCAGAGGAGATTACATAACCTAAGAAGGATACTTTCTGCACCTCGAATTCACATTTTTCTATTTTAGCGTAGAGGTGGTGTTCTCGCAATTTCTGTAGAACTTGTCTGACATGGCCCTGATGTACAGTTAAGGATTTGGAGTATATGAGGATGTCGTCCAAATAAGACGACCACGAAATGACCCAGGAACTCCCGTAGCACCTCATTAATCAGATCTTGGAACACCGCAGGCGCGTTACTAAGACCAAACGGCATGACCAGATATTCATAGTGGCCCGAAAGTGTATTAAATGCAGTCTTCCACTCATCTCCTTCTCTGATCCGGATGAGGTTATATGCACCTCGAAGATCGATTTTGGTGAAAACCGTTGCACCTCTTAATTGGTCGAATAATACGGAGATTAGAGGAAGTGGGTAGGTGTTTTTGACTGTGATGAGGTTCAATCCTCTGTAGTCAATACAGGGTCTTAGTCCTCCGTCTTTTTTAGACACAAAAAAACATCCAGCTCCTACCGGAGATTTGGATGGCCTGATGAAGCCTTTCTCCAAATTCTCCTCAATATAATCCTGCATGGACTTGGTCTCGGGGCCCGAGAGAGAATACAAGCGTCCCTTGGGTAACTTGGAGCCAGGTATGAGGTCGATGGCACAGTCGAAGTCACGGTGAGGTGGCAAAGTATCCGCAGCTCTCTTGGAAAACACGTCCCGGAAGTCGTGGTATTGTGAGGGAAGTTGCTCCGGAATAGACTGGACGATTCGCAGAGGCAGGGTCAAGCAAGACTGTGAACAATACGAGCTCCACTGAACGATTTCTCCTCTCTCCCAATCCACAACAGGGTTGTGACGAGAAAGCCAGGGATGGCCCAGGACCAACGGAACCGATGAGCAATCAATAAGGAGAAAGGTTATGGACTCTGAATGAAGTGCTCCAATGTTCAAGTATAAAGGCGGAGTCTCCCATTCAACCTTACCTCCAGGCAATGGATTCCCATCTAAGCCACAGACGGTAATAGCGGATTTAAGTCTTACAGGCGGAATCCCAGCGGTGCGGGCGAACCCGATATCAAGGAAATTGCCCGCAGCTCCACTATCAATGAAGGCCGATAAGGCCACGGAACTGGCACCAAAAGTGACTTGTGCGGGAATCAGGACAGCATTCTTTTGGGAAACAACTTGCAGGCCTAAGTGTATCATTCCCAGAGATGCTCCTTTCTCAGGTTTGTAAGGGCAAGAGCAGGAGAAGTGGCCTTTCTTCCCACAATAAAGGCATAGTCCTTGTGACCGTCTTCTGTTACTTTCGTCAGGAGATAGGTGAGGCGGCCCTGAGGAAATAGGCTTCTCAACATCCGTGAGAGCGGGAACAATTACAGATGAGCAGGAAGATGCCTCCTTCTCTGTTCTCCTCTCCTTGATTCTTCTGTCAATTTTAATAGCAAGTTGCATAAGGCTCTCCAACGAGGCAGGGGAAGGATACTGCACAAGTGAATCCTTAACCTTCTCTGATAGTCCTAGGCGAAACTGACTGCGTAATGCTGGGTCGTTCCACTCACAGTCAGGCGACCATCTGCGGAATTCAGCGCAGTATTCTTCTGCAGAACGTTGAGCTTGCTTTAAAACCCGTAGATGAGCCTCAGCAGGGGCAACTCGATCTGGATCATCATAAATGAGGCCTAGTGCATTAAAGAAGGCTTCCAACGATTGCATGATAGGGCTCGACTGTGGTAGGGTGAAAGCCCAGGACTGGGGGTCACCCTGCAGGAGGGAGATGACAATTCCCACTCTCTGCTGTTCTGAACCAGAAGACCGAGGTTTCAGCCGAAAGTAGTTTGCAGCTTTCTTTAAAATTCCGGAACAGGGTTCTATTTCCGGAGAACCGGTCCGGCAAATTTAACTTGGGTTCATCAACTGAACCAGAACTGAGCAGTGTAGTCCGGGGGACCCCGTCTGGGGAGGACAAATGCTGGGACAGTTCCCGGATCATCTGATAGAGAGTCTCAATAAGACCCGCCAGGGCTTGAAGAGGAGACGATTTGGTTCCACTTTCTTCCATACCAACTTTGTCTCCGAAACGTTTGGGCCGGTTATAATGTTAGGAACCCCGCTAGCCAGCACAACACAACCCGGAGTCTACTCTACCAGTCAGGTATTCACTGGAGCCCCTGATGGTAGGGACAGACTGGGCTGCAGACTGGCAGAGGGTCGTGAAGTGTGCACCGGCTAGGGAGAACCCAAGCAGCGGAGTGGAGTCCAAGCAGAGGTCAGAGGCCGGCAGCAGACAAGGGTATCAAGGAATAAGCTGAGGTCAGAGGTCACAAGCAGACAGGGAGGTAAGTATTCAAGCCAAAGGTCAGGGTCACGAGATACACAAGCGGGGTCCAAATTCAAGTCAAGGGTCATACACGGGTAAGCAGTAACAGGGACCAATAGACAGGAACAAGCAGGGAGCAGGCTAGCAGACTGGATACAGAACTATAACCGGCAGTGAGGCTGCAAACCTCACTGCCTTAAATACTAGTGGCCACCAATCAGAGCCTAGCTCTGAATCACACACAGCCCCCTGCCTGATTAATGTATCAGGCGTTAATCAGCCTACAGGCTTGTTAAATCAAGCCCCAGGATGTTTAAGTACAACATACTATCTTCTGCGCATGCGCGCCCGGTTTCCCCCGTTGCCGGGACGCAGAGCAGGGCACAGAGCTTCCGACCATTGCCTTGACAACGGTCGGCCAGGATCCGGAAGTGACGCCCCAGTCGTCATGGCGACGGCGGGGACGTCAGAGGAAGGTAATGAGTGACGCGGTGGTGCCCGCGGCCGCCGCGGCTGTCTAACAGTATCATCAACTTCACTAAGAGGCATACAGCTGACAATCTGTTACAAAAACGAAGGGATGTCATTGCAACATGGCTTATCCCGCTTGGACTCTCCGCAGGATATGTCATTTCTGATAACGCCACCAATATTGTGAGAGCATTACAGCTGGGTGAATTTCATTACATTCCCTGCTCACACAATAAACTTGGTGGAATAAATTTTTTTACCTTGATACTTCCATTTATTTTCTGGCTTTACCATCTGTTAAGTTTAGCTCCGCAGTATACAATGGGGATGGTGTTGGTTCATGCACTTGACTGGCAGTACCTGCAGTTATTTCAGGCATGTGTAACGAGACGGACAATGGTGATAAAACAACATCATCTACATGGTGCTAATGGTTGCTAAGAATACAAAGATATCTGCAGCGGAGAGCCTAACACCACACAACTTACAGTGCTTTATAGAATTCCTGGGTTTGAGCTTCCCCAGGATGCCCCGACACCCCTGGTTGATTATAAATGTGCTATACATGGATATAACATCACAAGATAGCAAATTATAAGGAGCTACAGTAGTCAAAACTCCATAATATGCTGCAAGCATAACAACTTACATCCAGGATCTGTCAGAGCCTACAGCAGTAGCAGTTATTGAAAGGTATAACTGGTCAATTAAAAAAAGTGAAAGACCCATCAGCCGACAGAACATGATATTGCCACTGTCACTCACCGGACTGTGAGTGCCATTTCTCCTGTGTTCAGGAATCGTGGCCGTCCGCCATCCCGAGGGTCTGCGCATGTGCAGCCCTTATGAACCTTCAGTACCTGTTGCTTTTAATTAATTGGATGATCAGGCAACCCGCCCTATTTAAACCACCTGTGATCATTACCTAGTTGCCTGATCTTGGAGTCTCATTCCCCATGAGCCTCTGAAGGTGTCCCTGTTTCCTCGTGTATTCAGCTCCAGCTGTCTACTACGATTGTGGTTTCCAGACCACTTCAACTCCCCTGTGTTCATCGTGTCTGCACTCAGCTGATTCCTATCTGCTACTGCTGCCGGATTTCAGACCGCCTCAACTCTCCTGTGTTCAGGGTGTCTGCTCTCCGTTGCCTCCGTTACTACTGCCGGGTTCCAGACCGTCTCAACTCACCTGTGTTCATCGTGTCAGCTCTCCACTGATTCCTATCTGCTACTGCTGCCGGATTCCAGACCGCCTCTACTCTCCTGTGTTCAGCGTGTCTCCCCTCCGCTGCCTCCGCTACTACTGCCGGATACCAGACAGCCTCAACTCTCCCGTGTTCATCATGTTTCCAGTTTTACTTACTACTGCTTCCTGAGAATTGCTCCTTTGATTACCGGTTACCTTTCGTGCGCTGCACCAACCTGATTACCGCTTCCATCCTCCAGTGGTCTCTCCTCCTGCTGGCGTTCAGCCATCCCTGCACTTCTCCTTGACAGCCTGCTCTCCTGAACCGCGGTATGCATACTTTCCATTGACTTTGCTATTGTGTTGCATATCCGTCTGGACTGTGTTGTGGTTATCTCCGGAGTCTTCCATCTACTGAAGCTATTGTTACTATTGACTTTGTTTCCTATTACCTGGATCTCTATAGTGACTTTGTATACTTCAAGCAGCGTTTGTCAGTTATTATTGTATTGTGGTTATCATCGTGGGATCAAGTTCCGTGTGCCCCCGTGTAACCTCTGTATTCCATTCATCTCCTCGTGCCCCTCCTCACATATATATAGCAGTGGTACAACCACTGACTCCTGTTTCCCATTGGCACCAGTTTCAAGTATCCTCTCACATAAGCAGTGGTACAACTTGCTGTACGCAGACCACTGACTTCCCCGTTACCTACTTGCACCTGGAACCCATTCCTTCACTATAGACAGTGGTACAACTTGCTATACGCAGACCACTGACTTTCACTACCTCCTCTCTACTCCTGGACATTCCTCCTCACTATAGCAGTGGTACAACTTGCTGTACGCAGACCACTGACTCTCCTCACGTTTACTTGTCCATCTGGTTCCTCGTGTTCATACATCTAAGTCATTACCAGTTGCTGCTAGTCATAGACTTTCCTTGAGCATTCTCTCACCATCTGCTGATTCTCCTGTTCCGTTGTCACCCTGCTACCAGAGGACCATAGTACCAGCTATATTACTCTGGTAAGAACATTATCTGGTGATATCCTGGGCAAAGACTCCTTGTGCCCGTGACAGCCACCTTCCTGAGGGATCTTCCCCTGCCAGCAATATCCCCCTCGCTCAGGGAAGAACTAAATGCCCCTTGGTCCCTGGAGGAGATAGATAGGGTTATTAAACAACTCCCTAAGAATAAGGCACTGGGCCCTGATGGATATAGTAACTCATTTTTCTCCACATTCCATGTACCGACACCTATCCTTCTCCAATTATATGAGGCTGGGACCCACTCTGGTTCCTTCCCATCTGAGATGTTAGATTCTCATATAGTAGTCACCCCCAAACCTGGAAAGGACCCTACTGACTGCAAGAACGATCATCCCATAGCCCTTTTAAATACTGATGTCAAAATTTTCGCAAAACTGATTGCCAACAGACTCGCTCCTATCATCCCGAAACTGATCCATCCAGACCAGGTGGGTTTCGTGACAGGTAGACAGGGCCCTGATAATTTAAGACGTATACTTCATCTAATAGAACAATGTCATAAAAATAACGATAGCATGTTACTGCTATCTCTGGATGCTGAAAAGGCGTTCGATAGGTTACACTGGTCTCACATGACTCAGGTTCTTCATACCTTCGGATTTGCCAGTAATATCCTAAACGCCATATTATCCCTATATTTGAACCCTTCAGCGCGAGTATATAGTGATGGTTTTCTCTCTATAATCTTTGCAATCACTAATGGGACCCGACAGGGTTGCCCCATGTCCCCATAATATATCTGATGGCCATTGAACCGTTGGCAGCACGGATAAGACTTGACCAAAGATGCTCTGGATTAGAGGTAAAAGGGACATCCCACAAAGTGTGTCTATTCGCTGATGACGTGCTCCTATTTGTGACTGACCCGGAGACCTCATTGCCAGCGATCCAGGACCTGCTGCTTCAGTTTGGGAAAGCCTCCCTTTATAAATTGAATACCTCAAAGACAGAAGTTCTCCCTATAAATGTCTCTGTGGACACATTACAAGCTTTAAAAGATAAATTTAGCTATTCTATATTACATCAACAATTATTGAAGCTTATAGGGTCGTGGATGTGCTTTGAGGTCTCTTGGTTAGGCAGGATCTCAGCGTTTAAAATGATGCTTCTCCCTAAATTAATGTATTTATTCCGCATGCTCCCATTTTGCCTTCCCCTGGGGTTGCTAGCCAAATTGTCCTCCCTGTTGAAAACATATGTCTGGAAGTCTAAACCCCCCCCGTATTGCAATACAACATATGACTAGAGGGAAACGACAAGGAGGGCTGACCCTCCCTCACCTGACAAAATACCATGAGGCTTGTATTTTGTCCCAGATTCGAGACTGGTACCTTCCAAGGGGGGTGAAACCCTGGGTTGACTTGGAATTAGCATGTATCCCAGAGTTCCCTTTGACGGATCTTTTGTGGGTACCTCCTCAGTGGAGACCTCCCGGGGAGACCTTGCTAGCCCTTATTAGAGATTCCTTGACTGTGTGGGATCGGTTATGCCAGGATACTGAGGGGCTGCTGCGTCCCACGACGGGTGTGTCCCTACAGATGGTCGCCAAACAAATACCAGACCTGAATATATCTGGATAGATCAGTAGGGGTATTCAGACTCTAGGTCACTTGCTGGACACAGGTGAGCTCTTCTCCTACTCTCATCTCAGTGCCTTATATTCACTCCCTAAAGGCGATTTTTACAAATATCCCCAGATCAGGCATTTATTAACGTCACCTGTGTTGAGACATCTGGCAATAGGTCCTCCCCTGGCCAGGTATTACTCCCCGTTAACTAAAGGGGGTAGTAGAGCCAGCATTACCCTCTGGTATAAAACCTTGCTGGGTCTCAATAATACTACATCTAAGTCTAAGTCTAAACCCCAGATCCAATGGGAATCAGACATTCAGTTAGAGCTGCCAGAAGAAGACTGGGAACATATTTTTGCCAACTCCTTTAAAATGTCCAAGTGCCTTAATCATACTGAGATGCTGGTAAAATTATTGAATAGAATGTACGCCACCCCAGACAAACTTCATAAAATCTGGCCTTCCATATCTCCACTATGTTGGCGCAATTGTTCTGAGCATGGTGATATTTTCCATATATTCTGGTCATGCCCTCTAGTAAGGCCTCTATGGAATAAGGTCTTTCAATTGATAAGCACAGTCCTTGGTCACTCAGTCCTTCCCACGCCAGAATTAGCTTTACTGCAGTACTATCCCCCTTCTCTTCCCAGTTGGGATAGATACGTGGCAGGTCAAATATTGATAGCAACCAAAGCAGCTATAGCTCAGGCATGGAAGCAGCCTCTTCTCCCTCCCCTGGCCAAGGTGATCTCTAAAATCCACTTCAATTTTGAAATGGAAACCCTGGGTGTCCCATACTCCACTTCAACAATGTCCCCACTGATTAAGTGGAGAGCTTGGCCCATTTATTTGACAGATGGGGAGGGAGCCCCATCACGTTCCCTACCCCCGCCCTCTAATGACGTTGGTGAATGATCCTTTGTTTGTCGATATACAGTGTATTAGTTAAGTCTAATGTACACATCAAATAGTCAGATACTTTTGATTTCGATTCAGTATGCTTTCAGGTGCATTGTGTTTGTGTTCCATTCCCTTTATGTACCCTTTTCCCTTTTTTTTTTTCTTCTGTATCCCTTTTTGAAAAACTTTAAAAGCCAATAAAAATTTTATTCGTTAAAGAAAAAAAATAAGTGAAAGAGTTAAAAAAAAAAAAAAATCAATAAAAGGTGACCAACCTCTAACTTTTAAGTGAGCAATCAACGTAACAAAAGACATGGAAAGTTGGTTGTTTGATGGTAAACACAGATTTATATGGGAAACAAATAAAAAGAAAGCAAATTTTTTTGTAAACAATATTTAATATTCAAAATAATCCATAAAAGCAGCAAGGTTTTATGTACAAGGAACTGGACCAGGGAACCGGAGGAAATTTCATCTGCAAATGGCATGTTACACCACACGCTTCAAGTTACCTGTTACAAAGGGAGAGAAATGTAAGAGAATGAGAAAGGTTAGAAAGGAGGTTTTCAATTATACATATATAATGTAACTAAAGTGTAGCACCTGGAGAGCTAACTCACCTCCTCAATATATTTAGTACAAACATTAGTGTAGGTGAAAAGGTTACTCATTTATTAACCACTTATACAGGGGATGTGTCTGTTAAGCTGGGTACACACTACAGAATTTTCCACCAACTTTTTATGCCGATCGATTTACATCCGATCGATGGTCCGATCGCTCGGTCCATGGGCTGCATACACACTAGCCTTGTTTCAGACGATAAAGGGAAGAATGGCCGTCCCAATACCAACTTTTT
>NC_134410.1:88187366-88219866 GCF_038048845.1 Mixophyes fleayi
AGCGAGAGCGAAAGATTGAGCGAGATGAGCGAGAGCGAAAGATTGAGCGAGAGAGCGAAAGATTGAGCGAGAGAGAGCGAGAGCGAAAGATTGAGCGAGAGAGCGAGAGCGAAAGATTGAGCGAGGAGAGCGAGAGCGAAAGATTGAGCGAGAGAGCGAGAGCGAAAGATTGAGCGAGAGAGCGAGAGCGAAAGATTGAGCGAGAGAGCGAGAGCGAAAGATTGAGCGAGAGAGCGAGAGCGAAAGATTGAGCGAGAGAGCGAGAGCGAAGATTGAGCGAGAGAGCGAGAGCGAAAGATTGAGCGAGAGAGCGAGAGCGAAAGATTGAGCGAGAGAGCGAGAGCGAAAGATTGAGCGAGAGAGCGAGAGCGAAAGATTGAGCGAGAGAGCGAGAGCGAAAGATTGAGCGAGAGAGCGAGAGCGAAAGATTGAGAGAGAGCGAAAGATTGAGCGAGAGAGCGAGAGCGAAAGATTGAGCGAGAGAGCGAGAGCGAAAGATTGAGCGAGAGAGCGAAAGATTGAGCGAGAGAGCGAAAGATTGAGCGAGAGAGCGAGAGCGAAAGATTGAGCGAGAGAGCGAGAGCGAAAGATTGAGCGAGAGAGCGAGAGCGAAAGATTGAGCGAGAGAGCGAGAGCGAAAGATTGAGCGAGAGAGCGAGAGCGAAAGATTGAGCGAGAGAGCGAGAGCGAAAGATTGAGCGAGAGAGCGAGAGCGAAAGATTGAGCGAGAGAGCGAGAGCGAAAGATTGAGCGAGAGAGCGAGAGCGAAAGACTTGAGCGAGAGAGCGAGAGCGAAAGACTGAGCGAGAGAGCGAGAGCGAAAGATTGAGCGAGAGAGCGAGAGCGAAAGATTGAGCGAGAGAGCGAGAGCGAAAGATTGAGCGAGAGAGCGAGAGCGAAAGATTGAGCGAGAGAGCGAGAGCGAAAGATTGAGCGAGAGAGCGAGAGCGAAGATTGAGCGAAGAGAGCGAGAGCGAAAGATTGAGCGAGAGAGCGAGAGCGAAAGATTGAGCGAGAGAGCGAGAGCGAAAGATTGAGCGAAGAGAGCGAGAGCGAAAGATTGAGCGAGAGAGCGAGAGCGAAAGATTGAGCGAGAGAGCGAGAGCGAAAGATTGAGCGAGAGAGCGGACAGCGAAAGATTGAGCGAGAGAGGGAGAGCGAAAGATTGAGCGAGAGAGCGAGCGAAAGATTGCAGCGAAAGATTGAGCGAGAGCGAAAGATTGAGCGAGAGAGCGAGAGCGAAAGATTGAGCAAGAGCGAAAGATTGAGCGAGAGAGGGATAGCGAAAGATTGAGCGAGAGCGAAAGATTGAGCGAGAGAGGGAGAGCGAAAGATTGAGCGAGAGAGGGAGAGCGAAAGATTGAGCGAGAGAGGGAGAGCGAAAGATTGAGCGAGAGAGGGAGAGCGAAAGATTGAGCGAGAGCGAAAGATTGAGCGAAGAGAGCGAGGAGCGAAAGATTGAGCGAGAGGAGAGAGCGAGAGCGAAAGATTGAGCGAGAGAGCGACAAGATTGAGCGAGAGAGCGAGAGCGAAAGATTGAGCGAGAGAGCGAGAGCGAAAGATTGAGCGAGAGAGCGAGAGCGAAAGATTGAGCGAGAGAGCGAGAGCGAAAGATTGAGCGAGAGAGCGAGAGCGAAAGATTGAGCGAGAGAGCGAGAGCGAAAGATTGAGCGAGAGCGAAAGATTGAGCGAGAGCGAAAGGTTGAGCGAGAGCGAAAGATTGAGCGAGAGCGAAAGATTGAGCGAGAGAGCGAGAGCGAAAGATTGAGCGAGAGAGCGAGAGCGAAAGATTGAGCGAGAGAGCGAGAGCGAAAGATTGAGCGAGAGAGCGAGAGCGAAAGATTGAGCGAGAGAGCGAGAGCGAGAGATTGAGCGAGAGAGCGAGAGCGAAAGATTGAGCGAGAGAGCGAGAGAGCGAAAGATTGAGCGAGAGAGCGAGAGAGCGAAAGATTGAGAGCGAGAGAGCGAGAGCGAGAGATTGAGCGAGAGAGCGAGAGATTGAGCGAGAGAGCGAGAGCGAAAGATTGAGCGAGAGAGCGAGAGCGAAAGATTGAGCGAGAGAGCGAGAGCGAAAGATTGAGCGAGAGAGCGAGAGAGAGCGAAAGATTGAGCGAGAGATTGAGCGAGGAGAGAGAGCGAGAGATTGAGCGAGAGAGCGAGATTGAGCGAGAGAGCGAGATTGAGCGAGAGAGCGAGAGATTGAGCGAGAGAGCGAGATTGAGCGAGAGAGCGAGAGATTGAGCGAGAGAGCGAGATTGAGCGAGAGAGCGAGAGATTGAGCGAGAGAGCGAGAGATTGAGCGAGAGAGCGAGAGCGAAAGATTGAGCGAGAGAGCGAGAGCGAAAGATTGAGCGAGAGAGCGAGAGCGAAAGATTGAGCGAGAGAGCGAGAGCGAAAGATTGAGCGAGAGAGCGAGAGAGCGAAAGATTGAGCGAGAGATTGAGCGAGCGAAAGATTGAGCGAGAGATTGAGCGAGAGAGCGAGAGATTGAGCGAGAGAGCGAGAGATTGAGCGAGAGAGCGAGAGATTGAGCGAAAGAGCGAGAGCGAGAGATTGAGCGAGAGAGCGAGAGCGAAAGATTGAGCGAGAGAGCGAGAGCGAAATATTGAGCGAGAGAGCGAGAGCGAGAGATTGGAGCGAGAGAGCGAGAGCGAAAGATTGAGCGAGAGAGCGAGAGAGCGAAAGATTGAGCGAGAGTACGAGAGAGCGAAAGATTGAGCGAGAGAGCGAGAGCGAGAGATTGAGCGAGCGAAAGATTGAGCGAGAGATTGAGCGAGAGAGCGAGAGATTGAGCGAGAGAGCGAGAGATTGAGCGAGAGAGCGAGAGATTGAGCGAAAGAGCGAGAGCGAGAGATTGAGCGAGAGAGCGAGAGCGAAAGATTGAGCGAGAGAGCGAGAGCGAAATATTGAGCGAGAGAGCGAGAGCGAGAGATTGAGCGAGAGAGCGAGAGCGAAAGATGAGCGAGAGAGCGAGAGAGCGAAAGATTGAGCGAGAGTACGAGAGAGCGAAAGATTGAGCGAGAGAGCGAGAGCGAGAGATTGAGCGAGAGAGCGAGAGATTGAGCGAGAGAGCGAGAGCGAAAGATTGAGCGAGAGAGCGAGAGCGAAAGATTGAGCGAGAGAGCGAGAGCGAAAGATTGAGCGAGAGAGCGAGAGCAAAAGATTGAGCGAGAGAGCGAGAGATTGAGCGAGAGAGCGAGAGCGAGAGATTGAGCGAGAGAGCGAGAGCGAAAGATTGAGCGAGAGAGCGAGAGAGCGAAAGATTGAGCGAGAGATTGAGCGAGAGAGCGAGAGATTGAGCGAGAGAGCGAGAGATTGAGCGAGAGAGCGAGATTGAGCGAGGAGAGCGAGAGATTGAGCGAAGAGAGCGAGAGCGAAAGATTGAGCGAGAGAGCGAGAGCGAAAGATTGAGCGAGAGAGCGAGAGCGAAAGATTGAGCGAGAGAGCGAGAGCGAAAGATTGAGCGAGAGAGCGAGAGCGAAAGATTGAGCGAGAGAGCGAGAGCGAAAGATTGAGCGAGAGAGCGAGAGCGAAAGATTGAGCGAGAGAGCGAGAGCGAAAGATTGAGCGAGAGAGCGAGAGAGCGAAAGATTGAGCGAGAGATTGAGCGAGCGAAAGATTGAGCGAGAGAGCGAGAGCGAGAGATTGAGCGAAAGAGCGAGAGATTGAGCGAGAGAGCGAGAGCGAGAGATTGAGCGAGAGAGCGAGAGCGAAAGATTGAGCGAGAGAGCGAGAGCGAAAGATTGAGCGAGAGAGCGAGAGATTGAGCGAGAGAGCGAGAGCGAGAGATTGAGCGAGAGAGCGAGAGCGAAAGATTGAGCGAGAGAGCGAGAGAGCGAGAGAGAGCGAAAGATTGAGCGAGAGAGCGAAAGATTGAGCGAGAGAGCGAGAGCGAGAGATTGAGCGAGAGAGCGAGAGCGAGAGATTGAGCGAGAGAGCGAGAGCGAGAGATTGAGCGAGAGAGCGAGAGAGCGAGAGCGAGAGATTGAGCGAGAGAGCGAGAGCGAGAGATTGAGCGAGAGAGCGAGAGCGAAAGATTGAGCGAGAGCGAGAGATTGAGCGAGAGAGCGAGAGCGAAAGGTTGAGCGAGAGCGAAAGGTTGAGCGAGAGCGAAAGGTTGAGCGAGAGAGCGAGAGCGAAAGATTGAGCGAGAGAGCGAGAGCGAAAGATTGAGCGAGAGAGCGAGAGCGAGAGATTGAGCGAGAGAGCGAGAGCGAAAGATTGAGCGAGAGAGCGAGAGAGCGAAAGATTGAGCGAGAGAGCGAAAGATTGAGCGAGAGAGCGAGAGCGAAAGATTGAGCGAGAGAGCGAGAGATTGAGCGAGAGAGCGAGAGCGAGAGATTGAGCGAGAGAGCGAGAGCGAAAGATCGAGCGAGAGAGCGAGAGAGCGAAGAGAGCGAAAGATTGAGCGAGAGAGCGAGAGAGCGAGAGATTGAGCGAGAGAGCGAGAGCGAGAGATTGAGCGAGGAGAGCGAGAGCGAGAGATTGAGCGAGAGAGCGAGAGCGAGAGATTGAGCGAGAGAGCGAGAGCGAGAGATTGAGCGAGAGAGCGAGAGCGACAGATTGAGCGAGAGAGCGAGAGCGAAAGATTGAGCGAGAGCGAAAGATTGAGCGAGAGCGAAAGGTTGAGCGAGAGCGAAAGGTTGAGCGAGAGCGAAAGATTGAGCGAGAGAGCGAGAGCGAAAGATTGAGCGAGAGAGCGAGAGCGAAAGATTGAGCGAGAGAGCGAGAGCGAGAGATTGAGCGAGAGAGCGAGAGCGAAAGATTGAGCGAGAGAGCGAGAGAGCGAAAGATTGAGCGAGAGAGCGAGAGAGCGAAAGATTGAGCGAGAGAGCGAGAGCGAGAGATTGAGCGAGAGAGCGAGAGATTGAGCGAGAGAGCGAGAGCGAAAGATTGAGCGAGAGGAGAGCGAGAGAGCGAAAGATTGAGCGAGAGATTGAGCGAGAGAGCGAGAGATTGAGCGAGAGAGCGAGAGATTGAGCGAGAGAGCGAGATTGAGCGAGAGAGCGAGAGATTGAGCGAGAGAGCGAGATTGAGCGAGAGAGCGAGAGATTGAGCGAGAGAGCGAGAGCGAAAGATTGAGCGAGAGAGCGAGAGCGAAAGATTGAGCGAGAGAGCGAGAGCGAAAGATTGAGCGAGAGAGCGAGAGCGAAAGATTGAGCGAGAGAGCGAGAGCGAAAGATTGAGCGAGAGAGAGCGAGAGCGAAAGATTGAGCGAGAGAGCGAGAGCGAAAGATTGAGCGAGAGAGCGAGAGCGAAAGATTGAGCGAGAGAGCGAGAGCGAAAGATTGAGCGAGAGAGCGAGAGCGAAAGATTGAGCGAGAGAGCGAGAGAGCGAAAGATTGAGCGAGAGATTGAGCGAGAGATTGAGCGAGAGAGCGAGAGATTGAGCGAGAGAGCGAGAGATTGAGCGAGAGAGCGAGAGATTGAGCGAGAGAGCGAGAGATTGAGCGAGAGAGCGAGAGATTGAGCGAGAGAGCGAGAGATTGAGCGAGAGAGCGAGAGATTGAGCGAGAGAGCGAGAGATTGAGCGAAAGAGCGAGAGCGAGAGATTGAGCGAGAGAGCGAGAGCGAAAGATTGAGCGAGAGAGCGAGAGCGAAAGATTGAGCGAGAGAGCGAGAGCGAAAGATTGAGCGAGAGAGCGAGAGCGAAAGATTGAGCGAGAGAGCGAGAGCGAAAGATTGAGCGAGAGAGCGAGAGATTGAGCGAGAGAGCGAGAGCGAGAGATTGAGCGAGAGAGCGAGAGCGACAGATTGAGCGAGAGAGCGAGAGCGAAAGATTGAGCGAGAGAGCGAGAGAGCGAAAGATTGAGCGAGAGAGCGAGAGAGCGAAAGATTGAGCGAGAGAGCGAAAGATTGAGCGAGAGAGCGAGAGCGAGAGATTGAGCGAGAGAGCGAGAGCGAGAGATTGAGCGAGAGAGCGAGAGCGAGAGATTGAGCGAGAGAGCGAGAGCGAAAGATTGAGCGAGAGAGCGAGAGCGAAAGATTGAGCGAGAGAGCGAGAGCGAAAGATTGAGCGAGAGAGCGAGAGCGAAAGATTGAGCGAGAGAGCGAGAGATTGAGCGAGAGAGCGAGAGCGAGAGATTGAGCGAGAGAGCGAGAGATTGAGCGAGAGAGCGAGAGATTGAGCGAGAGAGCGAGAGATTGAGCGAGAGAGCGAGAGATTGAGCGAGAGAGCGAGAGATTGAGCGAGAGAGCGAGAGATTGAGCGAGAGAGCGAGAGATTGAGCGAGAGAGCGAGAGCGAAAGATTGAGCGAGAGAGCGAGAGCGAAAGATTGAGCGAGAGAGCGAGAGCGAAAGATTGAGCGAGAGAGCGAGAGCGAAAGATTGAGCGAGAGCGAAAGATTGAGCGAGAGCGAGAGATTGATTGAGAGAGCGAGAGCGAAAGATTGAGCGAGAGCGAAAGATTGAGCGAGAGAGCGAGAGCGAAAGATTGAGCGAGAGAGCGAGAGCGAAAGATTGAGCGAGAGAGAAAGATTGAGCGAGAGAGCGAGAGCGAAAGATTGAGCGAGAGAGCGAGAGCGAAAGATTGAGCGAGAGAGCGAGAGCGAAAGATTGAGCGAGAGCGAAAGATTGAGCGAGAGAGCGAGAGCGAAAGATTGAGCGAGAGCGAAAGATTGGGCGAGAGCGAAAGATTGGGCGAGAGCGAAAGATTGGGCGAGAGCGAAAGATTGGGCGAGAGCGAAAGATTGGGCGAGAGAGCGAGAGCGAAAGATTGAGCGAGAGAGCGAGAGATTGAGCGAGAGAGCGAGAGATTGAGCGAGAGAGCGAGAGCGAAAGATTGAGCGAGAGAGCGAGAGAGCGAGAGAGCGAAAGATTGAGCGAGAGAGCGAAAGATTGAGCGAGAGAGCGAGAGCGAGAGATTGAGCGAGAGAGCGAGAGCGAGAGATTGAGCGAGAGAGCGAGAGCGAGAGATTGAGCGAGAGATTGAGCGAGAGAGCGAGAGCGAGAGATTGAGCGAGAGAGCGAGAGCGAAAGATTGAGCGAGAGAGCGAGAGCGAAAGATTGAGCGAGAGAGCGAGAGCGAAAGATTGAGCGAGAGAGCGAGAGCGAAAGATTGAGCGAGAGAGCGAGAGATTGAGCGAGAGAGCGAGAGCGAGAGATTGAGCGAGAGAGCGAGAGCGAAAGATTGAGCGAGAGAGCGAGAGCGAAAGATTGAGCGAGAGAGCGAGAGCGAAAGATTGAGCGAGAGAGCGAGAGCGAAAGATTGAGCGAGAGAGCGAGAGCGAAAGATTGAGCGAGAGAGCGAGAGCGAAAGATTGAGCGAGAGAGCGAGAGCGAAAGATTGAGCGAGAGAGCGAGAGCGAAAGATTGAGCGAGAGAGCGAGAGCGAAAGATTGAGCGAGAGCGAGAGATTGAGCGAGAGAGCGAGAGCGAAAGATTGAGCGAGAGAGCGAAAGATTGAGCGAGAGAGCGAGAGCGAAAGATTGAGCGAGAGAGCGAGAGCGAAAGATTGAGCGAGAGCGAAAGATTAAGCGAGAGAGCGAGAGAGCGAGAGCGAAAGATTGAGCGAGAGAGCGAGAGCGAAAGATTGAGCGAGAGAGCGAGAGCGAAAGATTGAGCGAGAGAGCGAGAGCGAAAACTTGAGCGAGAGCGAAAGATTGAGCGAGAGAGCGAGAGCGAAAGATTGGGCGAGAGAGCGAGAGCGAAAGATTGAGCGAGAGCGAATGAGAGCGAAGAGAGAGAGAGCGAAAGATTGAGCGAGAGAGAGAGCGAAAGATTGAGCGAGAGAGCGAGAGCGAAAGATTGAGCGAGAGAGAAAGCGAAAGATTGAGCGAGAGAGCGAGAGCGAAAGCGAAAGATTGAGCGAGAGAGCGAGAGCGAAAGCGAAAGATTGAGCGAGAGAGCGAGAGCGAAAGATTGAGCGAGAGCGAAAGATTGAGCGAGAGAGCGAAAGATTGAGCGAGAGAGCGAGAGCGAAAGATTGAGCGAGAGAGCGAAAGTTTGAGCGAGAGAACGAGAGCGAAAGATTGAGCGAGAGAGCGAGAGCGAAAGATTGAGCGAGAGAGCGAGAGCGAAAGATTGAGCGAGAGCGAAAGATTGAGCGAGAGAGCGAAAGATTGAGCGAGAGAGCGAAAGATTGAGCGAGAGAGCGAAAGATTGAGCGAGAGAGCGAGAGCGAAAGATTGAGCGAGAGAGCGAAAGATTGAGCGAGAGAGCGAGAGCGAAAGATTGAGCGAGAGCGAAAGATTGAGCGAGAGAGCGAGAGCGAAAGATTGAGCGAGAGAGCGAGAGCGAAAGATTGAGCGAGAGAGCGAGAGCGAAAGATTGAGCGAGAGAGCGAGAGCGAAAGATTGAGCGAGAGAGCGAGAGCGAAAGATTGAGCGAGAGAGCGAGAGCGAAAGATTGAGCGAGAGAGCGAGAGCGAAAGATTGAGCGAGAGAGCGAGAGCGAAAGATTGAGCGAGAGAGCGAGAGCGAAAGATTGAGCGAGAGCGAAAGATTGAGCGAGAGAGCGAGAGCGAAAGATTGAGCGAGAGCGAAAGATTGAGCGAGAGAGCGAGAGCGAAAGATTGAGCGAGAGAGCGAGAGCGAAAGATTGAGCGAGAGAGCGAGAGAGAAAGATTGAGCGAGAGAGCGAAAGATTGAGCGAGAGAGCGAAAGATTGAGCGAGAGAGCGAAAGATTGAGCGAGAGAGCGAGAGCGAAAGATTGAGCGAGAGAGCGAGAGCGAAAGATTGAGCGAGAGAGCGAAAGATTGAGCGAGAGAGCGAAAGATTGAGCGAGAGAGCGAAAGATTGAGCGAGAGAGCGAGAGCGAAAGATTGAGCGAGAGAGCGAGAGCGAAAGATTGAGCGAGAGCGAAAGATTGAGCGAGAGAGCGAGAGCGAAAGATTGAGCGAGAGAGCGAGAGCGAAAGATTGAGCGAGAGAGCGAGAGCGAAAGATTGAGCGAGAGAGCGAGAGCGAAAGATTGAGCGAGAGAGCGAGAGCGAAAGATTGAGCGAGAGAGCGAGAGCGAAAGATTGAGCGAGAGCGAAAGATTGAGCGAGAGCGAAAGATTGAGCGAGAGAGCGAGAGCGAAAGATTGAGCGAGAGAGCGAGAGCGAAAGATTGAGCGAGAGAGCGAGAGCGAAAGATTGAGCGAGAGAGCGAGAGCGAAAGATTGAGCGAGAGCGAAAGATTGAGCGAGAGAGCGAGAGCGAAAGATTGAGCGAGAGAGCGAGAGCGAAAGATTGAGCGAGAGCGAAAGATTGAGCGGGAGAGCGAGAGCGAAAGATTGAGCGGGAGAGCGAGAGCGAAAGATTGAGCGGGAGAGCGAGAGCGAAAGATTGAGCGGGAGAGCGAGAGCGAAAGATTGAGCGGGAGAGCGAGAGCGAAAGATTGAGCGGGAGAGCGAGAGCGAAAGATTGAGCGGGAGAGCGAGAGCGAAAGATTGAGCGAGAGAGCGAGAGCGAAAGATTGAGCGAGAGCGAAAGATTGAGCGAGAGAGCGAGAGCGAAAGATTGAGCGAGAGAGCGAGAGCGAAAGATTGAGCGAGAGAGCGAGAGAGCGAGAGCGAAAGATTGAGCGAGAGCGAAAGATTGAGCGAGAGCGAGAGCGAAAGATTGAGCGAGAGAGCGAGCGATACAGAAATAAAGAGAGATCAATTTGATAGCAGCCAATTAACCTACCAGTATGTTTTTGGAGTGTGGGAGGAAACCAGAGCACCTGGGGGAAACCCACGCAAACACAGTGAGAAGATACAAACTCCACACAGATAAGGCCATGGTCAGGAATCGAACTCATGAACCAGTGCTGTGAGGCAGAAGTGCTAACCACTGTGTCACTGTGTTGCCCTCACTGAACTTTACCATTCAGAGGTGGTGCCTGGGAGTATTGAGGCTACCGGATTACAAGTTTTTCTTCGAAGTTCTCTCTGTATTGCTTATTCTAGTATCATTGACTTGCAGACTTGTTTGCTCTGCTAAACAGCAACTCCATCAGACTCCCGTGGTCCTACACAATCAAATTGCATCCAGATCCTTTGGGCATTAATCAGAGACAGTGTGGGAAAGTTCTGTAGAGTCTAGCAGTAAACTGGTATTAATTGGGACCGGTTGGCTTGGTTTATACTCCAATGATTTTATTCTCTTGTTGAATTAGAGAACTTGTATTAGGCAACACGCTAATAAAAATATTGTTTTATCTTTCTCTGTTTCCTAACTGCGTGACTTTACCCAGAAACCCCGGTGTACACCCTGTGAGTCTAGGCTCTTACTCCCCCGATCTTCAGAGTTTACTTTAGTTTAATTTGGTCCAATATACATATGTCTGCATGAGTGAAAAGATCTTCCATTAAAATAATGAAAATGCAACAAAGGGATACACTTTTCCTTTTTTTGGTTTTTCTTTTCATAATTAAATAGTTGACAAAGACAAAATTGTATCACTTGTGCAGCGAAAGCAAAAGTATTAGAAGGCTATTTTGTACTGTTTGATAAATAGGACTCAATGTAAAAAATCCCTAAAATAACCTTGACAGTATCATAGAACGAATTTAAATATGTCCTGACAAACTTAATTTAATTCTGTGTCAATTTATTTATTAATGCATTAACAGGTGTGTTTGCACCTACATATGTAAATATTTTCAGTAATATCAGTAGTTACAGGCAGAACAAGCATTTTAGCAATACGGTAGTTTTTCACAAAATGTTTTTTACACTAATATACTACTGTGATGTGTGTCTGCATGCCCTTATACCTACAGGTCACACAGTGTGATACAGGAGATGCAGAGTGACCTTTAACAGGGGTACACATGTGAAACCCTAGACTTGGCACAGGCCTGTTCAGACTTTTAACAGTATAGTCATGTGATGCAGAGGCTGACTTGCAAAAATGGTAGGTTCTACAGAAATCTTACTAAATATATTCATGATATTGCTGATGTATGCAAGGCTATAGATTTCTATGGTTACAAGGAACAGGAGATATACTTGGTAGAAGAAACTTGTGTATAAATATGAAGGGTACTAATTGATACATACAGAAAAATTAATGACAAAACACAGAATAAGCAGCATAAATTAAGTGCTAGAGTTTCAAATAATCAGCATCAAACAACCAAATAAGATATCTCACTAAAATTTCAACAAATATGAACGGTGTATGAGCTGAATATCCTATTTCAATCCAAAAAATAGTCTCTAATGGACATTGTGTTCCAAATGTGGCAAATGTGAAGCAATTATTATATTATATTATATGTCCACTTCTTAATAACCGGAGAAAAACTGTTTATTCCTCTTATCAAAATTCAACAATGGAAGTAGGGATGTGCACCGGCCACTTTTGGTGTCTCGCGTTTTGTGTTTTGGGTTCGGATTTGCTTGAGGTATTGGGTTCGGATTTCTTTCGCAAAACACCTGACGAAAGGTTTTGGTTCGGATTTAAGGTTTTGGATTCGGATTTATTTTGAAAAAAAAATCATAAAAAGTGTTAAAATCAAGGTTTTTTTTGGTTTATTTTCACTCCTACGCTATTATTAACCTCAATAACATTCAATAACAATCATTTCCACTAATTTCCAGTCTATTCTGAACACCTCACAATATTGTTTTTAGTCCAAAACGTTTCACCGAGGTAGCTTTCTGGACTGCATAGTGGAGTGGTCCCGGTACCCAATTTGGTACCGGGGCCACAATACCTCCTCCGACTTTCAAGTGTAGTGTTTCTAAGTTATAAACCCTACAGTAGTTCGAGCACGTCAATACCTCTTGTTTTAGACGACCATGGTACTGAGCATTCATCATTGAGATCCCATCAAGTATGTGAAAGACAGACAGGGTCGAAGTGTTATTTGTTGACTTTGTTAACCAAAAAACTGTCCCTGTTGCAAATATTCGTGCAATGAAGAGTGACTTTTTCATTTAAAGGATCAAGATTTCAAGTGTAGTGTTTCTAAGTTATAAACAGTACAGTAGTTCGAGGACGTCAATACCTCTTTTTTTTTATTATGACTGGGCATTTAACTTTTGGTTTATTTTGTTTAATTGGTTTTCATTTTGTTTTAAATGATTGGTTTGTTTGGGCCCCCACAGCAAAAAAGCTATTCATCTCTCCCTGCACAAACTCAACTGGCTCTACTGAGGCAAGATGTCGTCCTCATCCTCAGATTCCTCGACCCCTTCAGTGTGTACTTCCTCATCCTCACACATTATCAATTCGTCCCCGCTGGTCTCCACAACCACAGGTCCCTCTGTAGTATCTGGAGGCCAGTGCTGTACTTAATTGAGGAATTGATAATTCATTTTTATGAACATCATTTTTTCAACGTTCTGAGGAAGCAACCTCCTTCGCCGCTCACTGACCAGGTTACCCGCTGCACTAAAAACTCTTTCCGAGTACACACTGGAGGGGGGACAACTCAGGTAAAATAGAGCCAGTTTGTACACGGGCTTCCAAACTGCCTTTTTTTCCTGCCAGTAACAATATGGACTGTCTGACATGTGTATTTGGATGGTGTCAGCAAAATAATCCTCCACCATTTTTTCTATTGTGACAGCATCCAATGCAGCGACAGTAGACATGTCTGCAATGGTTGGCAGGTCCTTCAGTCCGGACCAGACGTTCTCAGCATCCCCGCCAGCGGGTCTTTTATGAAAACTGAGCTTTTTCCTCGCAGCCACAGGTGTGGAAGAAAATGAAGGTGGAGCTGTTGGCATGTCACGGTCCTCTTCAGAGGACAATCTCCTGACCAGCAGGTCTTTGCACCGCTGTAGACTTGTGTCCGCCGGAAACAGAGACACAACATACGCTTTAAACCGAGGATCGAGAACGGTGGCCAGAATGTATTCCTCTGACTTTAAAAGACTGACCACCCTCGGATCCTGGCAAAGCGTACGAAGGGCTTCATCCACAAGAGCTACATGCTTGGTGGAATCGCAATGGTGTACCAGCTCCTCCCTCACTTTCTCCAGCTGCTTCTGCAAAAGCCTGATCAGAGGAATCACCTGACTCAAGCTGGCAGTGTCGGAACTGACTTCTCGTGTGGCAAGTTCAAATGGCTGCAGAACCTTGCACAACACGGAAATCAGTCTCCAGTGCGCTTGACTCAGGCGCATCCCCACTCCTTTGCCTATGTCGTAGGTGGCTGTGTAGGCTTGAATGGCCTTTTGCTGCTCCTCCATCCTCTGCAGCATATAGAGGGTGGAGTTCCAGCGCGTTACAACCTCTTGTTTGAGGTGATGGCTGGGCAGTTTCAGACTTTTTTGATGGTGCTCCAGTCTGCGGTAGGCACTGGCAGAATGCAGAAAGTGTCCAGCAATTTTGCGCGCCACCGCAAGCATCTCCTGCACACCCCTGTCACTCTTGAGGTAATGCTACACCACCAAATTAACAGTGTGTGCAAAACATGGGACGTGATGGAAATTGCCCATATTTAATGCCCGCACAATGTTACTGGCATTGTCTGACACCACAAATCCCCATGAGAGTCTAAGTGGGGTAAGCTACTGGGAGATAATTTCTCTCAGTTTCTCTAATATGTTGTCAGCGTTGTGCCTCTTATTAAATCCTGCAATACACAATGTTGCCTGCCTTTGCACGAGCAGCCGTTGTGTAGATGCTGCTACTGATGCAGCTGCTGCTGCTGTTGCTGCGGAAGACGATGCATCTACCCAGTGGGCTGTCACAGTCATATAGTCCTTCGTTTGCCCTGAACCACTTGTCCACATGTCCGTGGTTAAGTGGACAGTGGGTACAACAGCATTTTTAAGAGCACTGATGTCACGGGCACTAGGAGTCTTTACCCAGTATCACCCGCTGATGGTCTTATCAGAGCAGTAGAGTTGGTATATGATACTCTGATGGCAGGGTGATAATGGAACTGGAAACAGCAGATGGTTAGAGAATGCTCAGAAAGTCTATGACTAGCAGCACTGGTAAACAATAGGTAACTGAACACGAGGATCTGGATGGACAAGGACACGTGAGGGTAGTCAGTGGTCTGCGTATAGCAAGTTGTACCGCTGTCTGTAGTGAAGGAATGGAATCCAGGTGAAGGTAACGGGGAAGTCAGTGGTCTGCGAGTAGCAAGTTGTACCACTGCTTATGTGAGAGGATATATGCAACTGGTGACACAGGGAAACAGGAATCAGTGGTCTGCCTCTAGCAAGTTGTACCACTGAATATATATGTGAGGAAGGACACGAGGAGATAAATGCTATGCAGAGTACACGGGTACACTGAACTTGATCCCACGTTGAACTGCACACAATGATGATAATGAATGAACAGCACTGCACAGATAAACAAAGTCACTCAAATAGTCCAGCAAAAGGAAACACAGTCTATAATTGCAATAGTCTCAGAGGATGGAAACTCCGGAGGAGAACAACTCAGTCCAGATGGATATGCAATACACCAGCACAGTCAATGAGAAGTATGCATACCGTGGTTCAGATGAGCAGGCTGTTAGAGATAGCTGCAGGGATACCTGAGCGGCAGGGAACTGACGAGATGAGAAGTCCTTGCAGAATGGAAGCGGCAGGTAGGTGCAGCGCACTGTAGGTAGGCCAGCAAGGACGGCAAATACTCAGGAAGCAGTAGTATATCGAATTGAACAGCAGGAGACCACGGGAGAGTTGAAGCGATGTAGCAGAGCTGGAAGCCGAGGAGCGTAGACTCGATGCTAACAGGCAAGTTGACACAAATGGACACACTGTAGAAGCAGTAGGCAGCGGGTCAGCTGACGGCAGGTAGAATGTAGACTGGAGCGCTGAGACGAGCAGGACTCTGTAGACACGCTGAAGTAGCTAACAGGAATCAGCTGGAACAGTAGCGATGTAACACAGGAGAGTTTGCAGTAATCTGTAACTGTAGATACACGGAGGCAGCGGATAGGAATCAGCTGCTGGAGTCACGATGAAACACAGGAGAGTTTGCAGTAATCTGTAACTGTAGATACACGGAGGCAGCGGATAGGAATCAGCTGCTGAAGACACTAGGAACACGAGGAATAGAAGTGGTCTGGAAACCACAAACGGCAAACAGGAATCAGCATCAGCTGAACACACGAGTAGGCACTGGAACACCTTCAGAGACTCATGAGGAATGAGACTCCAAGATCAGGCCATGTGGTATTGACCACAGGTGCTTAATATAGGGAGTGTTGCCTGATCAGCCAATTAAGTTAAAGGAACAGAACTGAAGGTTAAAAGGGACTGCACATGCGCAGTACCTCATAATAATGGACGGACACGGTTCCTAGCTACCTTAGAAGTAGCACTCACAGTCCGGTGAGTGACAGTACCCCCCCTTTTAAAGGTGGGCGCAGAACACCTGGAACCGGGTTTGTCCGGAAATTTGGTATAGAACTTTTTCAAGAGAGCTGGAGCGTTGAGATCTTCAGCTTTGATCCATGAACGCTCCTCAGGACCAAAGCCTTTCCAATGCACGAGGAAACGAAGAACTCCTCGCGAAATTTTAGCATCCAAAACCTGAGTAATCTCAAAGTCTTCCTCCTGATGAACTTGAAATGGCCGTGGTGCTGAAGGAGGGACCGAGAAACGGTTGATGATGAGAGGTTTGAGCAAGGAAACATGGAAGGCGTTGGAAATACGAAGACTCTTGGGAAGTAAAAGTTTGAAGCAAACTGGATTTATAACTTGAATGATCCTATATGGACCAATAAAACGGGGAGCAAATTTCATGGATGGAACCTTCAAACGAATATTCTTAGTAGATAGCCACACCCGGTCTCCGACTTTCAATGGTGGAATAGCCCGTCTCTTTTTGTCCGCAAAAGACTTATATCTGGCAGATGTCTTCTTTAAACAGGTTTTTACCTGAGCCCAAATATTTTTGAAGGTTTGACACAAAGTCTCAACAGCAGGAACTTGGGTGGGCGGGAGGCCAGGAAATTCCGGGAAAGACGGATGGTGACCGTAAACCACAAAGAATGGAGTTTTAGATGATGACTCATGGTACATGTTGTTATGAGCAAATTCAGCCCAAGGAAGTAATTCTACCCAGGTGTCTTGATTGGCTGACGAGAACATCCTTAAGAAAGTCTCAAGATCTTGGTTGACTCTTTCAGTTTGTCCGTTCGATTGGATATGGTAGGAAGATGAGAGTGCTAATCGTATGCCCAAAGTCTTGCAAAGGGCCCGCCAGAATCTGGAAACGAATTGTACTCCTCTATCTGACACGATCTCGGACGGACATCCATGGATACGGAAAATTTCTCTAATGAAATGTTCAGCCAGGGTAGAAGAAGAAGGTAAACCAGACAAGGGAACAAAATGCGCCATCTTCGAAAATCTATCCACCACTACCCAAATGGTGTTGCAATTCTTACTAGGAGGAAGCTCAGTAACAAAGTCCATACTAATAAGGGTCCAAGGCTTAGATGGAATGGGTAGTGGCTGAAGCAACCCCGCTGAAGTTCTGCGGGGGGTCTTGAACTGGGAGCATAAATCGCATGCCGCGATAAACTCTTTGACATCTCTCCTCATAGAAGGCCACCAATAACTTTGAGAGAGGATTTCAAAGGTCTTGCGTTCACCAGCGTGTCCAGAGAAACGAGAAGAGTGAAACCATGAAAGGATTTTTTTCCTAAGAGCAGGAGGCACGAGGGTCTTCCCAAATGGTAGCACTTTAGTGGAAGAAGCAGCCAGAGAAACACATTTGGTGTCTAATATAAAGTGGTTAGGACTCTCTTCAACGTCTAAGGACGCCACAAAGGCTCGGTCAATCGGACAATCCCATGAACGATGAGGGGGAAGACGTTCAGACTGAGCTTTATCAAAGACATCGGCAAATGAAGCATACTGAGGAGGAAGTACCGGTGAGGAAGGTGAAATGGAGGTTTGCTGTATTCTACGAGGAACAACACGAGAAAGACAATGTTGGTGACATTCAGGTCCCCAAGACGTAACTTGAGGAGTGCGCCAGTCAATCTGGGGAGAATGACATTGAAGCCATGGAAGGCCTAAAACAATCGGACTTGTAGTAACAGGAAGGATTAAAAACGAAATTTCTTCTCGGTGTAGAACACCAATATGAAGGGTCACTGAAGACGTACTTTGGGTGATGAGACCGTTGAAAATACGTGATCCATCGATAGCAGTCACCGTAATAGGAGTCTTCAGGGTAATCACTGGTAGGGACCATTGATTTACAAGGGATTCAGAAATGAAATTTCCCGCAGCTCCTGAATCAATCAGAGCTGGGGACTCAAAAGACTTAGTAGCAAATGAAATGGTAACGTCAAATGCACAGATTTTTGATTTCGTAGAAGATGGAGAGGACTCCAGGGACCCTAACTTCACCTCTCCACCACTAGTTAGGGCCTGGCATTTCCCGATTTTTTGGGGGCATGACTGAAGCATATGTGTGGCATCAGCACTCCCCCCTGGGGGTCTCCCTGTCTTCCGCGCCCTCCTTCTTGGGCCCCGTCGTTTGCGGATCCTCCCTCCCCCTTCCCCGCCCTCTCTAGCTGTGCATTGAGCGTACTGAGTTGCTGTGTTTACTGTACTGTGCTGTCTCCCATTGTATTGTGATTTTGTTTGTCTCTGTACGGCGCTGCGGATGCCTTGTGGCGCCTTATAAATAAATATTAATAATAATAATAATAATAATAATAAAATCAGCACAATAGATACAAAGTCTATTCTTAATTCTTCGATTCCTCTCAGGCAGAGGTTAGTTTGGAACGTCCAATCTCCATCGGTATCACCGGAGGTGAAGCAGGACAAATTTGAGAAGTGGGATGAAGAGATGTTTTAGCTGAAGTAGTTCTCTCAGAGTCCCTCTCACGAAATCTGAGATCCACACGATGACAAAGAGAAATCAAATCTTCTAAAGACGTAGGGAGTTCTTGAGTAGTCAGTGCATCTTTAATTTTGTCCGAGAGCCCCTGCCAGAAGGCGGCAATTAACGCTTCAGTGTTCCACTGAAGCTCAGAGGCTAAGATCCTAAATTGGATGATGTACTGTCCTACTGTACGGGAACCCTGTCGTAAACGAAGAATGCTGGAGGCAGCGGAAATAACACGACCTGGTTCATCGAATACATTACGAAACATGGAAATAAATTTGGCACTATTCTGTAACAACGGATCATTTCTTTCCCACAGAGGGGAAGCCCATGCGAGAGCTTGTCCGGAGAATAATGAGATGAGATAGGCCACTCTGGAACGATGAGTCGAAAAGTTTTGAGGCTGGAGCTCAAAATGTACTGAGCATTAGTTGAGGAAACCTCTACATGTTTTGGGATCTCCATCATACTTTGACGGAGTTGGCAGGTGAAGCGTGGAAGCCGTAGACACCTGGGATGGCACTGGGGAAACGGAGGAAAGCACAAGAGCATCAACAGAAGGTGTAATATTCTGCCCAGACGTTCTTTGGGAGACTAACGTCTGGTAACATTGTAGTAATAGTTGTTGACGAACATCCTGTTGTTCCACACGGGTGACCAGATGCTGCAGCCACTCTTTAGCTGTGGGTTCCGAATCTGAGTCTGTCATGGCCTGATCTTACTGTCACGGACACTAGGAGTCTTTACCCAGTATCACCCGCTGATGGTCTTAACAGAGCAGTAGAGTTGGTATATGATACTCTGATGGCAGGGTGATAATGGAACTGGAAACAGCAGATGGTTAGAGAATGCTCAGAAAGTCTATGACTAGCAGCACTGGTAAACAATAGGTAACTGAACACGAGGATCTGGATGGACAAGGACACGTGAGGGTAGTCAGTGGTCTGCGCACGGCAAGTTGTACCACTGCTATAGTGAGAAGAATGTCCAGGAGTAATAAGGAGGTGGAAGTCAGCGGTCTGCGTATAGCAAGTTGTACCGCTGTCTGTAGTGAAGGAATGGAATCCAGGTGAAGGTAACAGGGAAGTCAGTGGTCTGCGAGTAGCAAGTTGTACCACTGCTTATGTGAGAGGATATATGCAACTGATGACACAGGGAAACAGGAATCAGTGGTCTGCCTCTAGCAAGTTGTACCACTGAATATATATGTGAGGAAGGACACGAGGAGATAAATGCTATGCAGAGTCTACACGGGTACACTGAACTTGATCCCACGTTGAACTGCACACAATGATGATAATGAATGAACAGCACTGCACAGATAAACAAAGTCACTCAAATAGTCCAGCAAAAGGAAACACAGTCTATAATTGCAATAGTCTCAGAGGATGGAAACTCCGGAGGAGAACAACTCAGTCCAGATGGATATGCAATACACCAGCACAGTCAATGAGAAGTATGCATACCGTGGTTCAGATGAGCAGGCTGTTAGAGATAGCTGCAGGGATACCTGAGCGGCAGGGAACTTACGAGATGAGAAGTCCTTGCAGAATGGAAGCGGCAGGTAGGTGCAGCGCACTGTAGGTAGGCCAGCAAGGACGGCAAATACTCAGGAAGCAGTAGTATATCGAATTGAACAGCAGGAGACCACGGGAGAGTTGAAGCGATGTAGCAGAGCTGGAAGCCGAGGAGCGTAGACTCGATGCTAACAGGCAAGTTGACACAAATGGACACACTGTAGAAGCAGTAGGCAGCGGGTCAGCTGATGGCAGGTAGAATGTAGACTGGAGCGCTGAGACGAGCAGGACTCTGTAGACACGCTGAAGTAGCTAACAGGAATCAGCTGGAACAGTAGCGATGTAACACAGGAGAGTTTGCAGTAATCTGTAACTGTAGATACACGGAGGCAGCGGATAGGAATCAGCTGCTGGAGTCACGATGAAACACAGGAGAGTTTGCAGTAATCTGTAACTGTAGATACACGGAGGCAGCGGATAGGAATCAGCTGCTGGAGTCACGATGAAACACAGGAAAGTTTGCAGTAATCTGTAACTGTAGATACACGGAGGCAGCGCATAGGAATCAGCTGCTGGAGTCACGATGAAACACAGGAAAGTTTGCAGTAATCTGTAACTGTAGATATACGGAGACAGCGGATAGGAATCAGCTGCTGGAGTCACGATGAAACACAGGAAAGTTTGCAGTAATCTGTAACTGTAGATATACGGAGACAGCGGATAGGAATCAGCTGCTGGAGTCACGATGAAACACAGGAAAGTTTGCAGTAATCTGTAACTGTAGATACACGGAGGCAGCGGATAGGAATCAGCTGCTGGAGTCACGATGAAACACAGGAAAGTTTGCAGTAATCTGTAACTGTAGATACACGGAGGCAGCGGATAGGAATCAGCTGCTGAAGACACTAGGAACACGAGGAATAGAAGTGGTCTGGAAACCACAAACGGCAAACAGGAATCAGCATCAGCTGAACACACGAGTAGGCACTGGAACACCTTCAGAGACTCATGAGGAATGAGACTCCAAGATCAGGCCACGTGGTATTGACCACAGGTGCTTAATATAGGGAGTGTTGCCTGATCAGCCAATTAAGTTAAAGGAACAGAACTGAAGGTTAAAAGGGACTGCACATGCGCAGTACGTCATAATAATGGACGGACACGGTTCCTAGCTACCTTAGAAGTAGCACTCACAGTCCGTGAGTGACAACTGAGGACACTTGCTCGTACTTCTCTGTACATCTTTGGTATCGCCTGCCTAGTGAAGTGGAATCTCTACGGGATTTGGTACCGGGGACACAATAACTCCATCAACCCTCTAAATCCCACTCCACTGATGGCGGACACCGGGCGCACGTCTAACACCAACATAGCAGTTACAGCCGCAGTTATACGCTTTGCAATAGGGTGACTACTATCGTATTTTGTGGTCATGGCAAACGACTGTTGGACGGTCAATTGTTTTGTGAAAGACGTAGCGGTCTTACGACTTCCCCTCTTGGAAGATGACCAACTAACAGCAGCAACAGCAGCAGTGGCAGTAGTAGGCGTACCGCTGCAGGATTCCTCGGATGAATCCCATATTGAAGAGGACTCAGTCTGGCTGGTGACTTGGGCTGCAGGACTGAATCTGATGGAGATCGTGGAGGAAGTTGACGAGGAGGGTGTTGCTGGTTTGTATCCAACAGGACCAAGGGATTTAGGTGTCCCTGTACTGATGACGGTCCTAGCCCCAGTTCCTGAACTAACCACTGAACTATGAAGGTTATTCAGGTGACGTATAAGGGAGGATGTCCCTAGGTGGGCAAGATCCTTACCCCTGCTTATTTGAGCTTTACATAAGCTACATATGGCCATACATTGGTTGGCCGGATTTGGATAAAAATAACTCCAGACCGAAGAGGTGCATTTTTTGGTCTTCTGACCAGGCAGTACAATGGGCTTTTTAATCCCATGGACATCAGCTGTTTCCCCCCCTGGTGCCTCATTTACAATAACCACATCAGCATCCTCATCATCAAGTTCCTCCACAGCGCCAGCTACATCAATAGCCTCCTCCCGAGCCACCTCTTCCCGTACAGTGATGGGAAGGTCAGGCTTGACAACCACCAACACCCTTGGACTCAACTTGGGGATTTGTGATAATTTCTCTTTAGAAGGCAGAGTTGTTTGCTGTTTTGTTGCTGACAGCATAACTCTCTTCAATTTTTTGTAGGGGGGGGGGGGGGGGAGGAGGAGGAGGGCTAAGATCCTTGGGTGAAGCTGAACCACTAGTCATGAACACGGGCCAGGGCCTAAGCCGTTCCTTGCCACTCCGTGTCGTAAATGGCATATTGGCAACTTTACGTTTCTCCTCAGATGTTTTAAATTTCCTTTTTTTGCTAATTTTACTGAACTTTGGCTTTTTTGATTTTACATGCCCTCTACTAGGAGATTGGGCATCAGCCTTGGCAGACGACGTTGATGGCATTTTATCGTCTATGTCATGACTAGTGGCAGCAGCTTCAGCATTAGGAGGAAGTGGGTCTTGATCCTTCCCTACTTTAGCCTCCAAATTTTTGTTCTCCATTATATGTAGCACAAGATACTGCAGAATGTGTGAACTTTGTAATATTGCAGTACCAATGGACTTATATTGCAGAATGAGTTTACTTTGTAATATTGCAGTACCAATGGACTTATACTGCAGGATTGTTTTTGGATATTTTTTTTAATTAATTTTTTTTATAATTATTTTTTGGTAATTTTTTCTATACATTTTTTTTAAAATTTTTAATAACTTGGAAATAATGGGGAAATAACAATGCCCTTAGAAGGACAGAGCACAGGACACAGCACCACTGGACTGAACAGAACACAGCACAGCACAGCACAGAACTGAAGAGCACAGCACAGCACGAGATATAGCAGGACAGAGGACCACCTAACACACCCTCCCTCTACCCTGATCAATGCCCGAGTGAAGATGGCGGCGACTAGCGGGGAATTTATAGAATACGAGTATCGCGAGATCCGACAGCGGGATTATGACTCAGAGCCTCGGTTGCCTCGGAATACCCGGATCTGTCTTGGATCCGGCTCGGATCCGCAACGTTCGGGTGGGCTCGGATTTCAGAAATCCGAGTGCGCTCATCTCTAAATGGAAGCACACCAATGAATCTCTCCGAAAACAGCCCCTCAGAGAAACACACTTACGAGATCTCCGTTGTTAAAGATCTTGTTACTACATATACGGTAGGTTTTTCTATAATGTTTTCCATGATAAATAACAGGGATTGATAGTATCAGATTAGATCTATGTCAAGTACCGCATTGAATGTTATTACTTTTGATACTATATTGGGAGTTGCTCCCCTGTACTAATGTGCAACACCTGTTGGGAGATTGGGTGCGAGCGTAGTTAAATGGGAAGGAAGTTGTAACTCCGCATATGCCTTGATAAAGATTCTTGTAATTGAAACGTGTTGGCTGGGGGAATATTTCTACAAAGGAGCCTTTTACCCTGACTATCGGTGTCTTGGATTGCAGACGATTCCGAGGGCACTGTTTTATGCCTTATTAACATCTGGTTCGGGTAAGGGTCCATCCTAAGAGAAATGTCTACAAGTTTTTAGTTTTATTATGTTTTATAAGTGTCAAAATAAAATCTTTTGAAATAAAGATAATGCACTATTGGAACTTTTTTTGTATCTCCCCTTGAATATACTATCGGCCTGCGGTGTGAGACATTAGAGTAAAAGATCGACAACACGCTAACTGAGATTGAGGCCCCGGCTCAATATATTATTCTAGAAGTACAATCATCTATGGAGTTGATGTGGAGGAGATACGCCTACAGACATCGCTGTTTCGAGCTTATGTGATACCAGGGAGAGCAGAGTGTCCCGTGGAGATGAGATGCTGATTAACAACGGAGATCTCGTAAGTGTGTTTCTCTGAGGGGCTGTTTTCGGAGAGATTCATTGGTGTGCTTCCATTGTTGAATTTTGATAAGAGGAATAAACAGTTATTAAAAAGTGGACATATAATATAATAATTGCTTCACATTTGCCACATTTGGAACACAATGTCCATTAGAGACTATTTTTTGGATTAAAATAGGATATTCAGCTCATATACCATTCATATTTGTTGAAATTTTAGTGAGATATCTTATTTGGTTGTTTGATGCCGATTCTTTGAAACTCTAGCGCTTAATTTATGCTGCATATTCTGTGTTTTGTCATTTGTTCTTTTTTCACTCCATTGTGGATTGGAGTAGCAGCATAAGGGCAGCTGTGAGTTTAGGTCTGCGCTAATATATACCATCTTTATTTTTGATATACAGAAAAATGTCTCCACGATAAGTGGAAAAAATACAAACGATGTGGCATTTAAACTATATTTTACCTGTTCCAGCTCATATGCCTTTGCCTTGTCTTCATCCCGATCAGCATTTTTTCTGTAAGCAAGACTCAGGCCCCATACAGCGAGTACTGTATACACATTGTCACGCACCCAGGCATCTCTGTGTTCACAGCTGGCAGGCAACAGACCTGTCACTGCATTCTGAAATAAAAAAATAGGAGTCATTGTTCTACATTTTTTTTCTGGAAACACCTCTCACCATTTATAGACGCAAAAATTGGGACAAAATAAGCCCCACACCCATATTCCGCCCAGTCATGCGCTTTTTGGTGACTTTGTGCTCACTTCAGTGTCCACAAGTTGGGAAAGTTGGGAGGTATGCTGAAGGTGTTCACAAACTACCGTAAGAGACAGGGTAACATCTAAAAGGAAATCAATTAAACTTAATGAAGGACACTGACAGAAGACCAAACAACTGATGTGCAGTGCAAAGAGGAGGAGCTGGAGTTTGCACAGACTGAGAAGAGAAGCTGGACAGAGTGTGCAAAAACATGCAATACTTTATAAGACAGTCATCACAATAAAATCTGGACAGCAGTTAAGTCACCGTAGTGGTTGGGGAGATCATACAGTATTCACATGAGGATCAACAATCACAATGCTCAGTGCAGGCACAATGCCCATTTCATGAAGTATGCAACACACTATATGGAGGACACATACCCCAGCAGGAACAGGCCCAGAGGCTTTTAAGTGGGGGTTTTTTTTATGCTGGTCTAAATGCAATATTGAATTAATAAATACAAGGTTAAATCTTACAGGCTTTTTATTTCACCTTAACCTCACTTTGTTAAATACATACTGGTCCAGACAAGCAAGTTTTAATGTTTAAATGTGTGGCTCTAAAGTGTGTCACCATTTGATTACATTTCTCTGTGTCAGTTCATAAGGTGATTACCATATATATGCAACATCCCTAAAATGTGGACTGCTTGAGGTGACCCAGGACCACAGTTGAGGAATCCTGCCTTGGTGTTATATAACCTAATAAAAAAAACAGCCTTGTCAGTGTCAGATGGCATGCCATGTCTAACTAGTACACCTCTAATTGTGCCAGTCAAAGCACAAACTTACACTCTGCCTTCGTAGCTATTTTGAGCCAATGCCTCTCTCATCTGCTTCTGCTATTACACACATATTACAGCCAAGGGCTTACAGACAGCATTTGAGAATCAGGATCATATGAATTCACAGAAAAAGCGGTATGAAGAAAAACACTTTTTATTCTTTTGTAAAATTAGAGTAGTGCAATTAACCCGTGTTCTATCCGGATAGTGTTGGCAAAGATATGGTAATGCTCTGATTGTACAAAAGGCATTGCAGAATTTATATTGAGCAACGGGCATGTACATATCCTTCATACATTATTCTGGCAAGTTACATGACTATAAAATGCATATTCTATCTAAAATATTGTGTGGATGTAGATTTTCCACAAGAAAAAAAAACAATGAGCTTCAACAATAAACATATTTTTGTGTTTCTTATGCCTCTTATGCTTCTCTTCCATACCTCTCAACATTTTAACTGTGTTCTTCTGAACAGTGGGTGAGCAATGCACTAACGCTGGGCTCCAGAATCACTAGCCCCCCCCCCCCCCCAAACATTTCAGGATCGCCGCATGCACCAGGGACAGGTACACGGGGCCCCAGCTCACCACCACTCTGCTATGCAGAGCAGTGGTGAATAGCACACACCTCCAAACATAGATCCTGACTGTCAGGACAGTCCCTTAAAATTGGAGCAGTCCTCTCTAAAAACCACAACAGTTGAAAGGTATGTATTTGGTTACATATGGAACATTAGTTCTCCAAAATTAATATAAACAAGCTATTCCAAATAGATTTCTCTGAAAAATATATGCTAAACTATGCTGTTAATGAGATTAATATGACACAATGAAAGCTAATCTCATTATGGATAATTGATGCTCCATCCTAAAGCATTCTCCCTGGCTCCTTTTTTGTGTGATCTGTGCATTTTTGAGTTTGCTTGTGTATATTCTACATCAATGTAAAGTGTTCCAATGTAAGCAAAATCCTAGATAATAAACTAGCAGGCTTGGGATGTATCCAAGCTGAAGGTGTGAGCTGCCTACACATTATTACACTAACAAGCGATAGCACATCCATGGTTGTCAACATTTACTGACAGGTAAAAAAAAATTTTTTTGTTATGCTTAATTAAAATCTGTCTAGAACTTAGAAGTAAAAGCAGCATCTACAAACCTACAACAAAAAATGATAGGCGTTGTAAGGAATTTACAACACTACACAATCTCAAAAACCTTGCAGTTAAACTGTATTATTGTTGTATGAAGAGGAAGCCAATGTTTATTAAACCTGACATATTTTTTTTTAACTGAAAAGGTGAAAAATTTGCTTCTTTGCCGACTGACAGTTAATTTATTGACAATTGGCGAACATGCTTTAAATAATGCATTGTAGTATTATTGGAATATAAAGATTTTGGAAAAGCCACATATAAAATGCTGGTTATGATTATACTGTCAGCTTGTAACCATATCACGTGTCTTTATTTCACTAATATTTCCTAATTTACCAAATTGATCTATATTGCATAAGTTATTGAGTGAACAGTATTTCCCTGCAAATTTGACATTATTATTATGAACTATATTATGTTAAATTAAATATCCATCGCTTGAATAGAACATTGCCACCAAGCAGTCAAGGTAGTTGAAAATTTGCTGGGCAGATGCATTGAAGTAGCATGCCAACGCTTCCACTGGGGACACAAATATACCACCCAGTAAGAAGAAAAAAAATCAGGTCCTGTCTTTCAATGTTAATAATATTTCATTATAAGGCGCCTTAAAGATTGGTGCAACTGACCTGGTGACAGAGGATGGTTTGCTGGACGAGTTTGGCATATCTATCCAGACGGACACCAGAATTACTACGGCTCCTCATCTCTGGTGGAAATCTGATGTTAAACCCTATAAATTAACCAATGCAATAAGACAAAAGTCAGCCAAATAATTCATCCGACAACTCAAAATTCTCAATTGGCCCAAGATGCCTTTCTAAAGTGAAATATCTTTCAATCCTTATGAAACTTTCTCTGCACTACATTATAGAAACAGTGTATAGTAAATTATCTTGTATTATTGTTAAACTGTATTTTAATTTGTCAAAACACTTAATAGGTGCTATACGTTTTCAAAATGAGTTGATGATTTAGGTCTAATTATGTTGGCTTCACCACTTTACAATACCTATAACATCTTCCTTCCCACTATGGTAAATGCTAATTCACACAGATCAGCCATGGCTACTATAACAAACACACATATGACCTAAATATTTCCTCATTCGTAAATTTGATAACCCGCCCCTGTTACCTTAGGGTCGTATGAGCCCTCCCCTCAGAGGGTGACCATATGCACTGCAAGCTGTGACTTTGCACTTCCTGCCCCAAACTCTCGCACCCTCTGCTGTGAAGTGTATCTCACAAACACACACACACAGCCCCAGAGAAGACATTCCCTCAGTGTGTGATTGGCTGAACAACGAGGGGCGGCTAGCACTGAAAGATTGAGAACACAGCGCACAACTTCTTAGTGGCTACACTGAGGAGGGTGGGGTGGTAACGAGTTTGCAGGACTTCTTGCCATTATTGGTTGACTAATTCAATAGCGGCACAATCTTCGTATCAGACAGGAATAGATCAACTAATAATGTACAGTGGACACATCCAGCATTGTCCGTTAGCAGTGTAATACTATGGTGTGTGTACGTGATTTCAGACAAATCGAGCGACGTCGTACACACTAGCCTCCCGTAACAGTGTGACTGCAGCGTTTAGTGTACGAGGATGACTGCCGCCCAGTGGTTGTGATTGGCTATGCATGCTACAGTGGGAATACTAACCTGTTTATGGTTAGCAGTGGAACGTCTCTTATTCGTACTGGATTTATCGATCATCTATCCCCAAACATGCGTGATTTCCTATTTATTTGAACTTTTAAGCGTACACATATGTGTTTTCACCAGTAGATATATAGATATGACCGGCAATGGTTTTATTGTAAATTAGCAAAAAATAACCATGTTTAAGCTTTAATAAATTAGCTTACAACACTTTTCTATGTTTTAGAATACATGTTGGCTTTGTATACAATTAAATCAATTTTAAATGAAACCACAAAGGTAGTTTTTATACAATCTTATTAAGAACGAATGATGGCTTTACACATTCAAACATAGGCGGTTGCATGTTTAAATTAGAGATGGGCGGGCTCGCTTCCCCGAGAACCGAACCCACCCGAACTTTGGGTATCCGAGTACCGAGCCGAGTTCCGCCCGTTCGGAATCCAAATCGAGGCCGAACGCCATTGTGACGTCGTCGGATCTCGGGGCTCTGTTCTCGCGATACTTGAAGATTATAAATACACGCCTCCACAGCAATCCATCGCCATTTGACAGAGGGAGAGAGCAGGGTGTAGTCACAGGCTGATTAGAGCAGGGACAGATAATACAATATTCTGATTCCAATTGTGCTAACAAAAAACGCTAAAGAAGAGAGGAGGATAGAGGAGTTTTGTTTTTTTCAATATTTGGCACTCAAAGTTCTTTTTGGGTGTCCGCCATTATGGTGCCTAAATATTTCTGGCTGTCAAAATTACTATCTGTCAGCAGTATCTTACCAAATAATTTTTAGCACTCCACAGTGCTTTTGGGGTGTCCCCCATAATTGTGCATGAATATTTCTGGCTGTCAAAAGTCATATTTGTCAGCAGTATCTACCAAATAATTTTTAGCACTCCCCAGTGCTTTTGGGGTGTCCCCCATAATTGTGCATAAATATTTCTGGCTGTCAAAAGTCATATTTGTCAGCAGTATCTACCAAATAATTTTTAGCACTCCCAAGTGCTTTTGGGGTGTCCCCCATAATTGTGCATAAATATTTCTGGCTGTCAAAAGTCATATTTGTCAGCAGTATCTAAAACAATTTGTAGCACTACAAGTGCTTTGGGCTCAGAATGGATTCAAAGCAGTCCACATATGAGCAGAATGAGCAACCAGGTTCTGTCACCAGTCCTGATGGTAGTGTTCCCAGTACGTCATCTGGGAAAGGCGATGTCAAACTACACCATCTTTTGAAATCATCCAAAAAAACACACACCCCAAAAAAATAAGTTAACTGCCGATAAAAAAAAATTGCCAACATGCCATTCTATACACGCAGTGGCAAAGACAGAATGAGGCCTTCACCTTTCTCTATTAGTGGCAGATCAAAAAATGTTACTGAGCCTACAAGTGGTGCACAAGTACTGTTACGCGTGAAAGCCGAGCTGCAAGAAAACAGTAAGGCATTAGAGGATAATGTATGCTCTGATTCAGAAATGACACCAATCCCTGGGGAGAGTCCATCTACCAGTGGTATGTCTAATCGTGAGCATTCTGTTAGTGACAGTGTACCCATAAAGAAGGTTCCTTTCAGCAGTTCTGCTTATGTGTGCCTTAACAGTCCGAGTGTAGTCGGTGATACACCAATTGAGGATGCCACTTCTGAATTAGAAGAGGATGAGGGTTTGTGTTGGCGACGAGGGCACTAATGATGGTGTTGATGATTATGATGCAGACAGATATCAAATTGCCTTTCTCAATTTCTATTTATATTCTAGACTCTATAACGGCTGAATAGTTTACTATTTTACTCCTAGTGGAGAGGGGGTCTGATGCAGACAGATACCAAACTACCGTGGTCCATTTATTTTTACTTTCTAATTCCACAGTCTATGCAGGCTGCTTTTTTTCTATTCAACTACAAGTGGAGGGCGGGGGGCATAGATAGCCACCAAACTACCGCGGTCCATTTATTTTTACTTTCTAATTCCACAGACTATGCAGGCTGCTTTTTTTCTATTCAACTACAAGTGGAGGGCAGGGGGGCATAGATAGCCACCAAACTACCGTGGTCCATTTATTTTTACTTTCTAATTCCACAGTCTATGCAGGCTGCTTTTTTTCTATTCAACTACAAGTGGAGGGTGTAATATACACCCAAAGACGATGGCTGCATTGCCAATAGGCAAAGATGAAGAGGAAGACAACCAGGTTTGTGTGGAGAATTAAGGACGCCTACCAAGGATTAAACTGTTTTCTTCCTAATTTATTAGCTTTAGAATAACCTTACTTATCCAAGAAACAGGTGGAGCACTAAATTAGGTTATTTTATGCACAAAAACATTGATTTTTAAACAAAATTGCAAAACAAAACCAAAACCAAAACACGCAAGGGCGGTTTTGCAAGACCGAAACCAAAACACGAAGGTAATCCAGATCCAAAACCAAAACCAAAACACGGGGGTCAGTGAGCATCTCTAGTATAAATATCTTCAGTTTGACTACTTCAGTTTAAAATTGTTCACCATTCGCAACTGTATTATGTATTCAAATATCTGCATACATTGTTATATAATCTTCTGTCACTCACACATGTTTTTATTTACTTACAATATGATTACATATCAATTGGTCTTGAGATCAGATTTTACATTGTATGGCCATACAAGATACAGACATATATACATTGTATATCTATGTCTGCATCTGTATACACACATATATATATATATATATATATATATATATATATATATATATATATATATACACAAGTTAACCCTTGCATGATACTCATGCATTCTAGTCAAATCAAGCTACTTAAGGTCTTAAAAAGACCTGTCATGCATTTGGACCTAGCCCAGGCCTCCTCAGGGGAAGAGCGTTAGTTCCCGACGCAAGCGCCCTTTTTTAAGTGTGTTCATAAGGTAAAATTACCTCACGAAATTAAGTTTGACCCCTCAACTCGCAAATTTAGCCTTTACTACCCCTCCCACTGGGGGAAGGGGGGATGATGGAAGTTAACTGACTTGACTATTCTAATTTTTTTGTCAAATAATGTCAGTATACCAAATTTCAGGTCAATTGGATGAGCCCTTTCTGAGAAAATAGTTTTTTTCCACACACACTAACACACGCCTCTACACATGTGTGTTCATGAGGTAAAATTACCTCACGAAAATGAGTTTGAGCCCTACCAAATTTCAGCCCTTTTTGAAATTTTTTCCCCACACACACTAAGAATTTAGTAGGTCAGTGTATAACTCTGCCCACACACACACACAGACAGACGCCACTAAGCATTTATATATTAGATATATATATTTTTTTTTTCCAGTACCACTCCAGGCATGCATGCTTAACGTCAGGGCCTTCTTAGGGTTTTCATTGATCATGAATCCCGTCAGGGTCTTGTCAACAATTTCATAACCTATGTGCTGTCCAAAAAGTTTTGTGCTCAAATATTGATGCAGAGTGTAGGTACTTATCTGGATATCATTGACAGCAGTAGTCATAATTTAAGCAATTTACTTATACCCGCAGTGGAACGCATGTGTGTTTCACCAACAGGAAGTTCGGCATTTGGAATGCAAGTTTGCGTTCCAAATGCAAAACTTCCTGTCAGTGGAACGCACGTTCCACTGCGGAACTTAAGAGCTGAGGGACCGGACACCAGGTAAATTTATCTGTGTATAAGCCGAGGGGGGCTTTTTCAGCATACAAAAATGTGCTGATAAACTTGGCTTATACACGAGTATATACAGCATATATATATATATATATATATATATATATATATATATATATATAAAAACAATGTGAAAAGACAACGGCGCTCAGTGCAAACACCAATGATCACGTGTTTAAAACCTGTGCTCAAAATATTTAAAATCACATACAGTCGGCTGCTTCCCTTTGATACATCAGCTTGCAGATGTACAATCTAAATACACAAACGAGAAAAAGAAGCGCCAGAACATAGTGTGATATTGCCAAATTAGAGCAGTGATCAGATTAATTATCAAAATAGCCTCGTACCAGATGAATAATATAATTTCGCTTATCTGAGACAATATCCCTCTGCGAACTCCAGATCCTTCTTATGCAGATTAGGGTATTCCAAACTAGAACTCAGATAGAAAATAGCAAACAATAGAGTAGTGCGTTTTTAACAAAAGTGGAACATCATTTAATTCATAAAATTGTATCCATGGACAACAAATCAATGCCCGTACATTAAATAAAATCAATTCAAGCTTATCTGTGCACTAAGATCATCCACTGTCCAGTTAAGATCTCACCAAACACCGGTAATCCTGGCTCCTTGACATCAATATACCGACAGGGGATATGATTCCTCAGCCCTCTCAGGCAAGTAACAATGCGTCCTCAGCTGGTGAGTCCGAAAAACGAGTGCACCTCAAACAGATCCTTGACGCGTTTCGTCTGTTAGACTTTATCAAAAGGATGAATAATTACCAGACATAACAGGCCTTCTTTTATAATACCCGCTTCTCATCAATTCCGCGTTGGAAGCGCCGGAAACCGGAAGTTGTCAGTGCCAGTATGAAGCGCTGCCTCACTATCACTTCCGCCCTTCAGACTATCCAGTTAACTTCCGTTTTCCACAAAAACGTCACTTCTATTACAGATCATTCAATAAAGATATTCAAGGCTACAAAACTTTAATATTAAAACACAAAATGTGTGTAAATCGCACTACTGTCTCCCTTACACAGGGGATCAAAACAATTTATTAATTACTGGGTCAAAGTAGTTATCATCATAATAAAATTATGATAAAATTAATTTACAACAACCATAAAAATTAATTTATAACAACCATAAGTAAAAATTAGGCACATAACTCCGCCCTTAAGACCTAACACACAAGGAACAGCAGGTAAGTAATTATATAGTATGTAACAATCAATCGCTTCTATACCCTCCAAGTCCAGTACA
>NC_134410.1:88224866-88227366 GCF_038048845.1 Mixophyes fleayi
GATATTATATAATTTTAATTCAAAGTTGTCACGCTGTGGTGATTAGCGCCAGATATATCTTTTATTTTGATTGCATCACTTTTGGTTTTTTAGATATTGGCTGCTGTTACTCTCGTTTGTATATTGCATAATGTGGAAGTCAGCAAACAGGATTAATTTAAGAAATAATCTAAGTCAAAAAATCTTTGATGACAACTTAGAAAAAGTTGACAAAAATTAAAAATTGGACCAGTTATTCTGCGATGTGGAAAAATTATTGGTAAAGGAAACTAAGGCATGGTGGGATGTCAAATGTTTACAAACATATTTGAAGGTCAATAGAATTCCTAGGGGTCTTAGACTCAATAAGATACCCACGTTTGGCCAGGATAATCAGATTTGTATCGATCAATGGGACACCATACTTAATGAGTGCTCACTCAAGTTAATCAAACTTATTATAACAGAAAAAACTAATATTTTCAAAGAGGTAGAAAAAGTATTAGAGATAAAAGAAACCTTATTACAACCTTTTAAGGAAGACGTTAACTTTAAAGAGAATGAATTAGTATTAAATAAAAAACTTTATAAAATTGAGACGGAAGTGATTAAGATTAAAGAACGGAAGTTCCATAGGGACAAAAGGGACTATTTACAGTCAAATGTCAAGAAATGGTCTAAACCTAGAAATAATTTCAGATCTATGTATGATGACCATACTCAAAGAGGACCTAGTGTCCCTGATAGATGGAGAAAGGTCTCTACAAAGAAAGTGAGTAACACATATTCTAGCCCCAAAAAGACCAGACAGGTCCGTTTTGAACCTATACTTAGGAATAGGTTTTCCACACTCTCAGTTTCTGATAGTGATGCTGAGGATTTTTTATCACCAGGCCCCTCAGATCAAGAAAGATTACCACAGCGCAAACACCATCTGAAGGAAAATATAAGGGTAGCTTCCCCATTAAAAAGACGGTATGTAGACGGAGAGGGAGACGAGGAGGGATCCAAAAGTCACAGGAGAAGATTCCTGTAAATCCCACTAGTGGGATTTTTAATCTGTCTGATCACGAACTAAGCAAATCTGAGATGAGTGTGCTTAATAAAGGGCTATCTTTTGCCCCTACGAAACATCTCAATAAATTTCAAATGTTCATTGATGTACAAAAATATATTCGTAAACTAACACTCAAGAGATATTTTGTTAAACATGATATGGCTTGTTTAAAGAATCATGAATCACCCTCTAAATCGGGCTTAAAGTTGCCTTCTAAGTTCTATCCGTTAGAATCGAAGAGCAGTTATTTACACATTTTTCAAGATCTGGTTACTCAAGATCTATGTCACTCTGAAAACATCAATAGGAGTTATGACAATCTCAATAAACTAGAGAAACAAGCATTAAAAGACTTACAAACCAATATGAATATAGTCATCAAATCAGCAGATAAGGGGGGAGGGACAGTGATCTTGAATCGATCGGACTATATATCAGAAGCCCATAGACTACTGGGTGATGACTTGTCCTATTTATCACTAACAAGTGACCCCACTCAAGAGTATGTAGATTTATTACGGGTATTATTATCTAAAGGACTCTATGATAATATAATAAAAAAAGAGGAATTTCAATTTCTGTTTACCTCTTATCCCACGATTCCTATTTTTTATTATCTTCCGAAAGTCCATAAGGATCTAATAAAACCACCGGGTCGCCCTTTAATATCTGGCATCGATTCTTTGACCTCAAATCCATCTAAATACGTGGACTTCTTTTTGAATAAATATGTGATTTCTCTGGAATCATATCTCAGGGACACGAACAATGTCCTCCAGATATTACAAAATTTTGAATGGGAGAGTTCCTTTTTTTGGGCTACCATCGATGTCCAATCCCTGTATACATCAATACAGCATGAGAAGGGTATAAGTTCATGTAGGGAGTTTTTGGACAATGATATATCCATTACAGATAAACATAAGGATTTAATTTGTGACCTTATTTACTTCATTTTATCTCATAACTATTTTAGTTTTCTTGGGTCCTTTTATTTACAGACGTGTGGCACGGCCATGGGTACAACATTTGCGCAGAGCTTTGCCAACCTCCATATGGGGAGTTGGGAAAACAAGTATATATACCAGCATAGCATCTATTCAGATAAGATCAAGCTATATAAACGCTATATTGATGACATCCTACTTGTCTGGAGTGGTACCTTAGAAGAATTTGGAGAATTTATGGAGTATTTGGGTAGTAATGAGTACAATCTTAAGTTCACTTCCAGTATTAGCAACATACAGGCGGAATACCTGGATTTAATCCTTATGTCAGAGAACAACAAAGTAATTTCGAAGAATTTCATTAAAAAAGTGGATACTAATAGTTATGTCCACTATAAAAGTTGCCATCAGAAAAAGTGGAAAAATAACATACCCTTCTCACAATTTAATAGACTTAAACGAAATTGCAGTGACAATAGGGATTTTGAAGAACAACTTACTATCTATTCAAATAGGT